>NC_139712.1:28122937-28270437 GCF_964188405.1 Protomyctophum parallelum | reverse complement strand
ATTTACAACAATATCTAGATCTACAAGATCATGTAGAGGGGCTATTTTTACACCAACATGGTGTATGTAAGATATTTACAATCATTCAATAGAAATAGACAACTTGTTTTAAGAATGCAGGAATAGACTGAATACTTTATTAGCAGTATGCAAATGTACAGAGGTACAATTTTACAATGATTGTTAAAAGGATAGTTCCCAAAAATCCCCAGAGCCTAATTGTTTCCATTGTGGTCCTGCGTGTGACCCACAAATGGGACCCGAGTCCCAGTGTTTGGGAACCAGACCAGTGGCTTAGACTATTCTAGAACCTGGTCCTAGAAAGACCAGTTACTGATTGCAGACAGGTGCTCTTTTATGGCGGTTTTGAAGGAAGGAGGACGTTTGTGAGAGCATTCCACATTCCACAAGAGCATTCCACTTTTTAGTGGCATAGCAGTAGAACAAATTTGGTCCCATGTTTTTGCCGAATCTGGGTTGAGTGAGATCAGTGGAGCTCCCTCTGGTGTGTGTGTGTGTGTGTGTGTGTGTGTGTGTGTGTGTGTGTGTGTGTGTGTGTGTGTGTGTGTGTGTGTGTGTGTGTGTGTGTGTGTGTGTGTGTGTGTGTGTGTGTGTGTGTGTGTGTGTGTGTGTGTGTGTGTGTGTGTGTGTGTGTGTGTGTGTGTGTGTGTGTGTGTGTGTGTGTGTGTGTGTCTTCGTACCAAAGTGCTTCACAGGTCAGAGAAAAACAATACAATACAGTGCAATGCAATACACCAGTGTAAAATAAAGCACTGTCTGATATAGCATAACGTAAGGCTTCTGAGTGGCTGTGATCCGGTGTAATTAACTGATCTTATTTCAGTGCATTATTTTAGAGCATTGATGCTTGCTGTTTTGATCCCATGTTATGCTATTTGAATTTTCACCTCATTTTATAAGTAGAAAATGTGTGTGTGCCAGTGATGGAAGAAGTAGCCTACTCACTTGTTTTACTTAAGTAAAGGTATCAATACTGCAATGTAGATTCACACCTTGCCTTAGGGATGACAAGGAGCATTTGATTGGCTGACCTCAGTGATCTAGATGGAACATAGGGATTTAGGAGATCGGAAACATAAACTGGCACTGATCCATTTCAAGATGTAAAAACAAACAATAAAATCTTCAAATAGATTCTAAAACGAACTGGGAGCCAGTGCGTGCAGCTAAAACGGGAGTGATATGTTCATATTTCCGGGTTCCTGTTAAAAGTCGTGCGGCAGCATTCTGAACAAGTTGAAGGCGGGAGAGGGAGGTTTGGGTGATTCCGTAGAGGGCATTACAATAATCAAGGCAAGTTGTAATAAAAGCGTGTATCACTCGCTCTAGGTCCTTAAAAGATAAAACTGATTTGATTTGTGATAAAAGCCTCAAATGATAAAAACTAGATCTAACCACAGCATTTATTTGTGTATCAAGTTTAAAAGCATTATCCATTTTAACTCCTAAATTGGAGACCATGGGAACCACAAAGGGTTGAAGTGGGCCCAGGTCTAAGGGAGGAGCGTTAATGACACTTGGTCCGAACATTATTACTTCAGTTTTACTTACATCCAGGCTTTAATATCTTTTAAACATTCAAAGAGAGGGGATAGGGGGCTGTTGCTATTTCTATTTAGGGTCACGTATATTTGGGACTCTTGGGAGTCATCTGCGTATAGAGTCTAAAAAAAACATGGCATCTCCTACCGTCTATACTATAGACGGTAGGAGATGCCATGTTTTTTTTAGATGAGTCCTAGGGGGAGAAGATATAGTGAAAACAGGATGGGGCCAATAATTGAACCTTGGGGGACTCCAGACAGATATATGATGACCAAATTTAACTGAGAAGGATCTATTGCATAGGTATGATTTGAACCAGTCGAGGGCGGTATCCCTAGACTTGGTCCCTATATATATATATATATTATATATATATATATATAGGGACCAAGTCTAGGGATATATATATATATATATATATATATATATATATATCGGTATCGGCTAACACAGAAATTGAGGTATCGGGATCGGAAGTGAAAAGTGACATCCATAGATGTGATGCGACACATTGTGAGCTTGTAGATGTGCTATTTTCAAATGGCCGAAATATACAATATAGGCCTGAAGTTGTTAGTGTGTTTGACTGTCAGTCAGTCTGTCAGTCAGTTCATCCGTCATGCCTCCATATATGGTTGTCAGTCCGTCACGCCACCATATATGGCCGTCAGTCCATCATGCCTCGTGACACGCTCCATATATGGCCGTCTCCATTATATGAAGATCAAAACACTGACCTCATCAAACCCTGGATAGCCATACATGGAGAAGAGTGGATCATCACCTAGATGTGCATAATATGGAACCGGCCAGCAACTCTACATCTGACCTCAAACCCTTAGATCTCTTAGAGCTGACCAGTATCGACATTCCATATGTTGATCCTTCCCCACCCGTCCTTCCTCTTCAATGTCGCCCCAAAGATAGGTGCGCAGCCGTGCCCGGCAGCCGGCTAAAACAGGCCCGGAAATTAAGGCCCGGCCCTACCTTTTTGCCGCCCTACCCGTCCTGAAAACGCTAAAGGCACTTTTTCTAGTTTCCTCTGAGATGTAGTGGTAGTAAGTACATCTTACTTAGTAAAAGTATTGCAAATTATAAATGCAGAAGAAGATGTTTAAATGTTAAAGCTATTTTGGCCTGTTGACAGCATGTTTGTCCAGCTGTCACAGGGCGTTGCAAGTGCAACAGTTTGGTGCCACTATTCGGTGCTCACTCAAGTTTTCAAGTGACATACAGACTGCCTGTTGTCTGTTCAGTACTATTTAGCCAGAGCTCTACCCTCAGCAATATAAGCAGTGCCTGAGAAAATGCCTCATTGCAGAATCTAAAAATAGCTCCTCTCATGGTGCCCAGTAGAAATGTGTGTAAACTAAATACAGCACCAAATATAGTGCACATCACCTAATCCTGATCCAGTTACCTGATCAAGTGTTTGTGTGTGTGCATCGGTGCTCATGCACATGTGCGTGCACGTGAGGTCAGAGGGTCAGATACAGCACAATGGTCAAGGTGTGAGCTAGGGGCTAAGCCTCAGAGTGAGCTGGATAGTCCAAAAAGGAATGTTCTGAATGTAATTCTCTCTCCTGAAGGCTCATACATAGTCTGGATTTTCGGTGGTGGGGTGACCACCCAACTATGACGTCACAAGCCGCAGTGAAGAGCAAACCACCGCCACCGCTCCAGCACACATATTGGACAAAATGACACTATTCATTCAAAAAAAGTTGAATAGTACTGCGTTAACCATAGCTTTTTGGGCATGTCATTATAGGTAGGCTATAAATTTTTGTCTTTGCCTTTTTTCTTATTTTTTAAGGGTTATGGGGTTTCACATTTACAACAATATCTAGATCTACAAGATCATGTAGAGGGGCTATTTTTACACCAACATGGTGTATGTAAGATATTTACAATCATTCAATAGAAATAGACAACTTGTTTTAAGAATGCAGGAATAGACTGAATACTTTATTAGCAGTATGCAAATGTACAGAGGTACAATTTTACAATGATTGTTAAAAGGATAGTTCCCAAAAATCCCCAGAGCCTAATTGTTTCCATTGTGGTCCTGCGTGTGACCCACAAATGGGACCCGAGTCCCAGTGTTTGGGAACCAGACCAGTGGCTTAGACTATTCTAGAACCTGGTCCTAGAAAGACCAGTTACTGATTGCAGACAGGTGCTCTTTTATGGCGGTTTTGAAGGAAGGAGGACGTTTGTGAGAGCATTCCACATTCCACAAGAGCATTCCACTTTTTAGTGGCATAGCAGTAGAACAAATTTGGTCCCATGTTTTTGCCGAATCTGGGTTGAGTGAGATCAGTGGAGCTCCCTCTGGTGTGTGTGTGTGTGTGTGTGTGTGTGTGTGTGTGTGTGTGTGTGTGTGTGTGTGTGTGTGTGTGTGTGTGTGTGTGTGTGTGTGTGTGTGTGTGTGTGTGTGTGTGTGTGTGTGTGTGTGTGTGTGTGTGTGTGTGTGTGTGTGTGTGTGTGTGTGTGTGTGTGTGTGTGTGTGTGTGTGTGTGTCTTCGTACCAAAGTGCTTCACAGGTCAGAGAAAAACAATACAATACAGTGCAATGCAATACACCAGTGTAAAATAAAGCACTGTCTGATATAGCATAACGTAAGGCTTCTGAGTGGCTGTGATCCGGTGTAATTAACTGATCTTATTTCAGTGCATTATTTTAGAGCATTGATGCTTGCTGTTTTGATCCCATGTTATGCTATTTGAATTTTCACCTCATTTTATAAGTAGAAAATGTGTGTGTGCCAGTGATGGAAGAAGTAGCCTACTCACTTGTTTTACTTAAGTAAAGGTATCAATACTGCAATGTAGATTCACACCTTGCCTTAGGGATGACAAGGAGCATTTGATTGGCTGACCTCAGTGATCTAGATGGAACATAGGGATTTAGGAGATCGGAAACATAAACTGGCACTGATCCATTTCAAGATGTAAAAACAAACAATAAAATCTTCAAATAGATTCTAAAACGAACTGGGAGCCAGTGCGTGCAGCTAAAACGGGAGTGATATGTTCATATTTCCGGGTTCCTGTTAAAAGTCGTGCGGCAGCATTCTGAACAAGTTGAAGGCGGGAGAGGGAGGTTTGGGTGATTCCGTAGAGGGCATTACAATAATCAAGGCAAGTTGTAATAAAAGCGTGTATCACTCGCTCTAGGTCCTTAAAAGATAAAACTGATTTGATTTGTGATAAAAGCCTCAAATGATAAAAACTAGATCTAACCACAGCATTTATTTGTGTATCAAGTTTAAAAGCATTATCCATTTTAACTCCTAAATTGGAGACCATGGGAACCACAAAGGGTTGAAGTGGGCCCAGGTCTAAGGGAGGAGCGTTAATGACACTTGGTCCGAACATTATTACTTCAGTTTTACTTACATCCAGGCTTTAATATCTTTTAAACATTCAAAGAGAGGGGATAGGGGGCTGTTGCTATTTCTATTTAGGGTCACGTATATTTGGGACTCTTGGGAGTCATCTGCGTATAGAGTCTAAAAAAAACATGGCATCTCCTACCGTCTATACTATAGACGGTAGGAGATGCCATGTTTTTTTTAGATGAGTCCTAGGGGGAGAAGATATAGTGAAAACAGGATGGGGCCAATAATTGAACCTTGGGGGACTCCAGACAGATATATGATGACCAAATTTAACTGAGAAGGATCTATTGCATAGGTATGATTTGAACCAGTCGAGGGCGGTATCCCTAGACTTGGTCCCTATATATATATATATATTATATATATATATATATAGGGACCAAGTCTAGGGATATATATATATATATATATATATATATATATATATCGGTATCGGCTAACACAGAAATTGAGGTATCGGGATCGGAAGTGAAAAGTGACATCCATAGATGTGATGCGACACATTGTGAGCTTGTAGATGTGCTATTTTCAAATGGCCGAAATATACAATATAGGCCTGAAGTTGTTAGTGTGTTTGACTGTCAGTCAGTCTGTCAGTCAGTTCATCCGTCATGCCTCCATATATGGTTGTCAGTCCGTCACGCCACCATATATGGCCGTCAGTCCATCATGCCTCGTGACACGCTCCATATATGGCCGTCTCCATTATATGAAGATCAAAACACTGACCTCATCAAACCCTGGATAGCCATACATGGAGAAGAGTGGATCATCACCTAGATGTGCATAATATGGAACCGGCCAGCAACTCTACATCTGACCTCAAACCCTTAGATCTCTTAGAGCTGACCAGTATCGACATTCCATATGTTGATCCTTCCCCACCCGTCCTTCCTCTTCAATGTCGCCCCAAAGATAGGTGCGCAGCCGTGCCCGGCAGCCGGCTAAAACAGGCCCGGAAATTAAGGCCCGGCCCTACCTTTTTGCCGCCCTACCCGTCCTGAAAACGCTAAAGGCACTTTTTCTAGTTTCCTCTGAGATGTAGTGGTAGTAAGTACATCTTACTTAGTAAAAGTATTGCAAATTATAAATGCAGAAGAAGATGTTTAAATGTTAAAGCTATTTTGGCCTGTTGACAGCATGTTTGTCCAGCTGTCACAGGGCGTTGCAAGTGCAACAGTTTGGTGCCACTATTCGGTGCTCACTCAAGTTTTCAAGTGACATACAGACTGCCTGTTGTCTGTTCAGTACTATTTAGCCAGAGCTCTACCCTCAGCAATATAAGCAGTGCCTGAGAAAATGCCTCATTGCAGAATCTAAAAATAGCTCCTCTCATGGTGCCCAGTAGAAATGTGTGTAAACTAAATACAGCACCAAATATAGTGCACATCACCTAATCCTGATCCAGTTACCTGATCAAGTGTTTGTGTGTGTGCATCGGTGCTCATGCACATGTGCGTGCACGTGAGGTCAGAGGGTCAGATACAGCACAATGGTCAAGGTGTGAGCTAGGGGCTAAGCCTCAGAGTGAGCTGGATAGTCCAAAAAGGAATGTTCTGAATGTAATTCTCTCTCCTGAAGGCTCATACATAGTCTGGATTTTCGGTGGTGGGGTGACCACCCAACTATGACGTCACAAGCCGCAGTGAAGAGCAAACCACCGCCACCGCTCCAGCCCTTTTACTCACCACAGCTCAAAGTTATTTCAGCTCCGGTGGTCAGCTCACCACTGGAGCGGTGGTCACCTCACCACCGAAAATCCAGACTATGAATAGGCCTTAATTGGATGGAATTGGTATCCCAACCCGGAAATTGTATTTCATGTTTACTAAAGCGATGGGGAGAGCCCTGCATGATATTGAACAATTAAAGAACTCTAACTGTGGGAATATATATTTACTTTAATGCTTTAGAGTAGACCATGTTTGTTGTTATAACTATACAAATCCCGGAAACCCCTTTTTGTAACATTATCTGTTGCCATATATATAGTAACATATTTATACTTTAAAAAAATATATTAAAATCTGAAGTTTTTAAGAAAAATTAGGTCAGGATTTAGAAGGTGTTTTTAGGATCGGCCTCAGGTCTAAATGGGTGAATATGAAGCCCATCTCAAACTGTCCTCTTTACTGCATAGTGCATACTGTACTGTACCATGACCAGAATGTCTTTAGAGCCACATGGTATCTGTCACGACTACAAGGATTACAATGATTAATTTAAATGTGTTTGTAACAGTTTTATTATTTCTTACAATTATTCCTTACACCCTGTAAATAATTTCAAGCATGTTGTATTCAGCAGCTAGCCCATCGTCACCTTGCTAAAATAAAGTGCTAGGTCACTTTCAATTCAAAGATTCAAGTGAAGAAGAATGCTGGTGAAGAAATACAGGTCCAAATACAAAACGTGCAAACTTTTGATCAAAACCATGTGATAGTGTCATACATGACATACTGTAGATATAACATTGGTGAGACTCAGTCTACCCATACATTTATGTATAGTTTTTTTTACAGAACAGAGAGTACACTACAGTACATGTACTGTATTGGCACTTGGAGTGTGACTTTGGCCAATTTGTGTTTAGACTTACTCCAGACTCCAGGCCAATTTATTTTGCCTATTAAGTCACATTGTTTTACGAGTATAATGGACATTTGTTAAATGCATGGACTTCTTTCTAACAAATATAATCTATTATATTTCTATGGCTCTCACATTATTGTGCATATTGTTGCATATTGTGTTTTGGATATTGCATGTATTGCATATTGCATTGCTTGGCCCACGCATTGCTGCTGCATGCAGCTATATTTTTAATTGTTATAACAGACAGTTGTACTTTTATGAGAAGGCTGACATTTACAGCAAAACAGTCAGGAATCAAGATTTGAACTTTGACCAAATAAATGATCCTCCTCAGCATAACACAGCAATCTGGGAATAAGTGAGAATAATAATGGAGTGCCGTGATCTTTTTTAGAAATCAACACTGCATCAGCCAGGTAACCCTATTATTATATATTTTTTCAAAAAAGTGTACAGTATTTGTTAAAATGTTGTTTTTATGTGGACACGCCCAACAGTTCATATGCCTGGTTTGCCTGATGGGTGTTGATCCACCTGAACTGAAGCCGCAACCCACATCTGTTGTTGTAGCCTATGATAAAGGGAGAGGGGTTACGCCAGGGCTCCACTGCCCGCGTTGCGTCCGACTCCGTCACCATAAAATTGAACCGGTTCGTTTTTTGACGCACGCACGCGTGACGCAACGCGCCCAAACGCGCCCAGTGGAGCCATGGCGTTAGGGGAGGGGATGATATTGTGATGTCACCGTTATTTTTCATTGGCACATTTGACTGTCAAGTTTTCAGCCTCCAGGAAGAAGCCCTAAATTCAAAGGGAAGATCATTCCATCCATCTTCAACCGCTTATCCGTATAGTTGGGTCTAGTTTCGGCCACTTGTATTCGCGACCTTATTATTTCGGTCATGAGTCTCATGACCCACACTTCATGGCATGCCCATAGGTGAAAGTAGGAACGAAGATTGCTCGGTATAGAAAGAGAGCTTTGCCTTCTGGCTCAACTCTCTTTTCGTCACAACTGTGCGATCATCATGTATATTTTTTTAGCCCCATATGTGCCCTCTCCCTCGGAGCTACAGAATGAGCGTAGTGCTGAGGGAACATACTGGGGCTATAAATGTAAACAACCACACCAAGGGGTCTGCTGTCACCTCATAAACGCATGTAAGTAAAACACTTTGACTACTCAAATGTAAATATACCCGGCCAGCTAGCTCTAACTCTGTCAGTCAGTCAGTCAGCCAACCAGTCAGTCAGTAACATAACATGTATTGGGTTGGCCCGGCTCAGCCGGCTGGTCCAGCCACAAATCACATTCACATGCCACCACTAGATGGGGATGTCTAAACATTATCTGTGTAAGGTGGCTTCTTTAGGCCTTTGCTCTGGCCTGTCTTAAGACATTATTTAATTAATTAGGCAAGGTTAAAGCCATTTTAGATTCCTCATGTCAAAAAATGCACATACTACAGTATACAGCTACTTACCCTGACTTTGAGAAGGAGTATACCATGTAGCCCACTGTATCGTAGCCTGCATTTCTGATTCACATACTGTAATACGCTGTTCATTATGGATTATGGACAATTCCCCCTCCCTGAAAAATCACAATAGGCCTACAATTAACATACCGTAGGAGTAGGCTATATGCTGACATGTTTTGCCTGATGTGACCAAAGCTGAAGCTACTATTCTACTATATGATATACTGCAGTGTACAGCCTACCCTACACAACTGTATACAGTAGCCTACTTCCTTTATGGTGGCATAGAAACAAAGTTTGTTTGTATAACCTGTGCATATATATAAAAGAGTTAAAAGGGGGCAGCCAGTCACATCGGCATCACACCCAAGGTACACAATGCCTAGTGCAGTGTAAGCAATCGGGGTGAGCAGCGAGCCAGGGCGGTGGTGTGTGGAAAATGCTAGTGGAGGCAGACAATGCACTGGGCCGAGGCCTGACCAGCCCTCTGGTCTGCCTCGCGGCCACAACTTTTTTTTCCTTTCTTTTTTTTTTTTGTTCGCACCGGGGCTGCCAACATCAGCATGGGCTCGGGGAAGACCCTGAAGTTCGCCCTGTGCGAGGTGCTGCAGTTCGCCGGCCTGTGCGTGCCGCTCTTCATCGTCATGCAGCGGTTCGCCATCATCGTGGCCAAGGTCAAGGCCTCGGCGCAGCCGCCCACCGACGGCAGCACGGCCTACTGGCTGATCGTGGCCTCGTCCGTGGCCTACGTCACCTCGGCCGCACTGCTCATCTGGGTGCCCATCAAGTACATGGTCTTCATGAAGAAGAAGTTCCTCGTCGGGAGGAAGAAGTGGTGAGTCTCTTTACTGTGTGTGTGTGTGTGTGTGTGTGTGTGTGTGTGTGTGTGTGTGTGTGTGTGTGTGTGTGTGTGTGTGTGTGTGTGTGTGTGTGTGTGTGTGTGTGTGTGTGTGAGGGTGTGAGGGTGTGTGTGTGTGTGTGTGTGTG
The DNA here is from genome assembly GCF_964188405.1 of Protomyctophum parallelum. Taxonomy (NCBI): domain Eukaryota; kingdom Metazoa; phylum Chordata; class Actinopteri; order Myctophiformes; family Myctophidae; genus Protomyctophum; species Protomyctophum parallelum. The sequence goes on along the minus strand of NC_139712.1, from coordinate 28,260,404 downwards.
TGTGTGTGTGTCCGCGTCCGCAGAACAGCAAAGAGGCAACAGAGAAAGGAGAGATGTACCACCAAAAAATCTTCACACACAACCACTACCAAAGTTAGCCACTTACATAATGCCCCCACTGCAATAGAGACTGCAGTGGATCAAGGATCGGCCTCTACAGCCACCCCGAAGACACACGGATGACCAGAACCACCGACAGGAAGACTATCATACTCGTCTCGAGTGATCGCCGATGATGGCTTGTGCGCGCGTGTGTGTGTTTGTGTGTGAGCTTGGATCTGACCAGGCCTGTGGGTTTGACCACACAGGCCTGAAATCTGGTCGAATCATCTTGCCCGCAGAGTCACGGACAAACCTGACTCAGCATTGATCAAACATGTTCCCTTATTAACAACCTTGACCTCTCTCTGTTGCTGTCAGGAGGCCTGTGGCTCTGGTGTATGTGATTCTCTCCACACTGCCCTGCTTTGCCTTCCTCATCGCCAGCTCAGAGGTAAAACATTGTTTGTCCACCTAGCCGCTGCGCTGTGTCTGTTTTGGTGTTTCTGTTTGTCTGACCTTTGGCCCTCATTGTGATCTTTGACCATAGGCTGCTCGCTGTGGCCCGTTAGTAACACCCTGGTTGTAATGTTGTATGAAGTTAGAGGGTGTTCCAGGTCGTTGCATCAAGCCGTGGTTCTCAAATCGTTTCATTTTATTTCAAGGATCAGAAAAAATGTAATTAATGGCCTTTCAGTATAGTCTTCATCAGGCAAATAAAATAATTGTATTTGCCGGATGAAGAAATTGATTCAAAATTGTTTTGAAGCTTTAAATCTGGACTGTAACTTTCCTCTTTTACCTCGTATTTGAACCTGGTTTCCTGCTCATGTGCTGACATTTCTTTTTACCATTGAGCTACTACAGCCTGCCTGCTTGCTCAGGGGATAAATTAAATCTTGACCATCAGTTCAAAATTCGTGTCAGATCCGAGACATGACCTTTGAAACGATCTAAATGTTGTATAACTTTTATTGTATTTATAATTGTAGTCTACCTGGTAGACTACAATTATACAGACTGTATGGTAGACTCTACCATACAGACAAAAATAAGTTACCGTACATAGTGCCGCTTTAAACTCGTGTGCGGATGTTTTAAGTGACCCTTTTTGGGTCTGGCCTAAATACAGGTACAAGACGTGCAGGTACATCTTGATCCCTCAAGGATCCCCATAACTCTGCGAGTGTACAAACAGAACCAAATGCACCCTGTTCTGTTTCTACACTCTCAGAATTACAAACCTGCAAGGGTCCATTTGTAACCCCATGAAGGACCCCTGAGGGCTGATATCAAGAAGACCATTAGAGTGGAACTTTCTGTATAACCTTTGGCACCGAGACAGCAGCGAAAGTGTGCCTTGTTCAGTAGCCTACTGTCTGTACATGTTTGGACGAAGCCTCGCTAAGTCAAATAAAGGTGATGATTTACGAGCAGCCCCAATGGTTCTCGTGGGAGAAATCTCCATCCTTATGGATAAGAAGCTACTGATAAGCAGCTGGGTTACTCTTCCTGTCCAAACTGCCCGCAGTCAAATCATCCATCCGTGAAGCACACACACACTTCCTTCGCTGGCTTAAACCCAGATCCTATTGGCTGTCCACGTCCACTTTCTAAGGACTCCGCTGCTTCCCGCAGGTCCTCGTTTATCTGCCGTCTTTCACATAAGGGCCATAAATTCACACTCAAATGACCTCCTACACTCCTTTGTTCTGCGTCCTGTTGCTATAGAAGTCCTGACTTAAGCGAATACCACTGTTGTAAAATGATTGGCCCATTAACCCAGTATTTTTATGTCACCTGCATGAATAGGCAATTACTAACTTTAGCTTTCTGATATATATATTTTTTAGGACTTTGTGTTTCTGGCTTGTTGCTTCTGTGTTTTAACCCATTAAAACCAGAGGCCAATTCTACCAACATTAGTTCTCAAACGTTTTTTTTGTGTCAAGGACCCCTAAATGATATGCATTTGATCGCGGACCCCCATGTGAAAATGTGTTGTGCCAGGGACTCCCAGAAGAGAAGATTTGTTAAAAGATTCTGAGAACCACTGTTCTAAACCAATGTTCTAAATTGAATATATACAGTATAGCTAAAATCTAAAATGACACGGCCGGTTTTAATGGGTTAACGAACTATGAATCAACCAGTGAATAATATGCATTTATAATTAAAAAAACCCCAAACACAACGATTTTATGCTTGCTTGTCCATCACAGGTTCAGATAAATAACAATCTAAAACACGACACGTTCATGGAGCTGCCAGTCTCGCTAGTGCTCTTCTCCCTCATCTGTATCGACATCGTGGAGCGGATTCGCCACTGCAGACTCACTGGACAGGGTGAGTGCAGAGCTCTTTAGAACTAGAGTTATTGTTGCACGACTGTTTCATGCTCTTCCCGTACTATACAGTAGTTGCATTGTTATTTTACCTGTAGATGCACAATTATTAATGGAAATTGTATTAATTATTATCAGTGGTTGTCAAACCTTTTAAATTCAAGGACCCCCATAACTCTAGGAGTGTACAAGTCAACTGATGAACCAAACGAATCAAATGGACCCATAAGGGTCCATTTGGTTCCATTTTGTGTACACTCTCAGAGTTATAGACCTGAAAGGGTCCACTTGGAATCCACTCAAGGAACCCTGAGGGTCTTTGCATGGACCCCACTTTAAGAACCACAAGTTGTGAGTATTGGGAAGGAAAAATGCAGGTATATCTCTTAGAACCAACAAATCACTGTAACTGTACGGTCCTTGGCCTTTCTTCTACTGAACATTTATAGTCATATAATACAATGTACTGTAATACAATACATGCAACACAGCAAGTTATATTTCTGTAGTTGTCTGTATCTCTGTGTTTATTGGGTCTGAAGATTATTAAAGGTGGGGAGGGGGGGGGGGGGGTGTATATATGTATATGTGTACATATTCTTCTCAGTAATTTGGATGCACATTCTATTCTTCCAACAAGCCAACGTGCTGTGAAACCCCTTTGAAAAAGAGCTTGAAAAAGTGAGGAAATGAGCAGGAAATGTTTAGGCCATGCTAATGCTTGCTTCTCGTAACACAATGCTGAGTTGACAGAAAGAGAAGAGTGTTCTCCTCAGGGATTCCATTGTCAGTTTCTCGTATAATATCTGGTTAAAATCCAACCGTTGGTGTGAAACTTCTAGACAGCTGTTTTATATTTAAGTGGTAAGGTTGTGAAGGTTAAGAGCAGGATAACTGAAAAATGTATTAGTCATAAAATAATGGTAGCCATTAGACCTACAACATATTTCTTAAATAACTTTACAGCTTCACAGCAGCTTAGTGTACAACTATAACTGGCTAGGATATTGACCCAGTAAGGGTAAGAGATGGGCTTGTAAATATAGACCCTGATTATCGTGGATTTTGATCATTAACACAAAACACAATAACCAGTATTGTAGAAAATCATACCAGGCCTGTGCAGGCTTATTGGTCCAGGCACCTTGGCTGGTAATCCAGCACGACAGTGTGTCGCAGGTTTGAGTCCCGATCCCGAACTGAAACCTTTCTGTGTGTGTTCCCCCCCATCTCTTTGCCCGTTTCCATACCTACTGTGTATTGTAAAAAAGCCCCCCAAAAATATCATGACACAACAATTTCGTTAACGACTAAATACGGAAAGAAAAAACATTGGGCAGAGTTAATGGGGGTGCAGGGGGGGGGGGGGGGCACCGCACCCCTAGCAAAAAATAATAATAAATAACATTCTTTTGGTGACCGCCCCGGGGGGTATTGACCCACGGGTTGAGAACCCCTGCTTTAAGAGACCGGCATCACTATGGTTACAAATCTGCTGTAAAGCAGGTCGTCTTTGGGTGAGTTGTTGTGACTCTTATGTACATGCTGCTGTGTTGTTATCCTGCCGAAGCTTTTCAGTAAACTTTACTATTTTGATTATAATCATTGTGTGGACATTCGAGACATATTACAAAGATGCTCCCGCCAGCCCGCCCCTCTGCAATGAACTAGCCTACTTATTGCCGCAGTTTTCTAAAGTGCACTATAAGGAAACACTGACAGCAATCAGGTAAATAAACAAACTTGCAGGATCCTGTCCTGTGTGTGTGTGTGTGTGTGTGTGTGTGTGTGTGTGTGCTGCTGTACTACCTAAATAACTCCCGCATGCGTGCGGGATTCCTTCCCAATGTTTCGCACCCCCTGGGGTCAAGTTCAAGCTACGCCCATGTAGTAACTAATGAAGTAATATTGTTTTGTCATCGTTTCAGCTAATGAACTGGAGAGGGACGCTGACATCCCCACCACGGTCCTGACACACATAGCCCAGGTGACAGGGCCGGTGACACCCGTAGGGCCAGCTGCTGCGCCGGGGCCAGCAGCAGCTGCGCCTGGGCCCGCCGCGCCCGCTGCGCCAGCCACGCCCGCCGCGCCCCCGTGCCTGAACGGCGCGGGGGCCCAACCGGTGACCAACGGAGCCATTCCTGGAATCCCCGGTGGCAGCGGCGGGAGGCTGTTCAGCATCTCCGGCCTGAGCTCGCACTCGGCCAACAGCACGACGGCAGCGTACCAGATGTCCCCGTATGCCTACACGGGGCCGCTGCGTTTCCTGTGCGCCAGCGACGCCCGGGCAGAGGTGTTCGTGGACAGCTTCCTGTTCTGGCTGGACACGGTGGAGATGGTCAGGGTGGCCGGGCATCCCTTGGTCTACTACTCGGGGTGGGTGTTCCCCATCTACATCTTCAGCTACCTGTCGTGCCTGCGGCTGGTGGTCATGCCCCGCAGCCCGCTGCTGTCCTCGTTGGGGGTGGTCCTGCAGGATCTGCCCTTCCTGTTTGTCCGCATTGGCCTCATCGCCTTCTTCGGTTTCGTCACACCCCTGCTCTACCTGATGAAGAACCTCCTGGTATGCCTGGCCTTCGTCTATTTCAACTTCATGACCAAGCTGAGGGTCTTCAATACTGAGCGCATGTACTTCTGAGACCAAAAACATCCGACACAGTGTTTGCAAACGTTAACGCCTGATTCATGCTGAGTTGTGCGTCGGTGTTGTTGCGCATCAGAAATAGCTTATCTACGAGCTCATGGTGTTGTGTGCCAAGCGTTGTTGTGCCTATAGTATTCGGCTCCTTTAGGTTTTTAACGATTCCTCAACGATTCCATCTTAACGGTCCTATTCCTTAATGGTTCCCTTTACTATAAGGGGTTCTAAATGGACCCTGGCTTAGAAGTCTGTAAGTCTGAGAGTGCACAAATGGAACCAAATGGACCTCATTTGTATATATTCTCAGAGTTATGGGGTTCCTTGAATTTAGAGAGAACCACTAATTGTAACGGTTTAGTAGACGTGAAGTCCACATGTATACTGACCGGTTCCGGTTTCAAATGTGATGGAACCGATTCCGGGTTCCTCAATGTTGGACCCTAGTTGTGCCACGTTGTGAACTTATAGTATTGCCATTTACAACGCTCAACGCGGCTCACAACAAAGTATAACTCAGGCATAACAAAACGCGGAGAACAATGGGTTGATATGGATGGTCAATGACATGCATGACCAGTTCTATAGGGGGAGTTGGGTTACTCCTTCGGTCAAGAAGGAGAAGATAAATAGATGGATAAACTGATATGATGATAGCATAGTTTTCTTTTCTATGCATTTCGGGGATTTACAGGGATTTGACCCCCACATTTATTTTCGCCCACACCGCTATGCGGGGGCAGGCTAGGACCTGGCAGGCTAGAACCGGCCCTGATGAGATGCTATAGGAATGCGATGATTAGAAAGGGAAGGGATTCCTGTACTGGATGTAGCAAAGCAGGAATATTTTATTATAACTCTTATAATCTATTCATATGACAAGCTCCCGCACGGTGTCTCCAACGGAGAAAAAATTGGTTTTAGTAGGAAACACAATGTTTCGGTCCAGAGACCATCATCAAGTCATCTTGAGATAACCCGATGAAGATCTACTATGGCCTGACATGCTGTGTGCATTTAAAGATGATGTGTGTGCAGGAGCCTTTCCTTGCATAGGTTGGCCCTTGGTCTTGTCGTTTTGTAGGTGTCCAGATGTCTTGCTCATGTTTTTATCACGATATTTATTACACTATTTGACAATAAGATTATGACGAAGTGGGATAGTATGGTGGTGCTTTCATAGGCTAAAAGGGAGCTCTTATAGGCACTGTGATCCCACAAAAGTGTCAGGTGACTGTTGTGTGTGTTTTTAATCATTCCCTCCTTCAAAATTATTTTTCTACCCCCCCCCACCCCAACCCCCCAGATCCCCTCGCCTATGACCGGGATGGTTTACCAGGCTAGAACTAAACCACGTCACTTTGAGAGTGAGAATGTACCTGTAATGTCACAAGTTCATGGAAGAAAGTTACGTTTCTTTTTCTTTTTTTTTCTTCTTTTTTCTACTACAATAAGGTGCAGTGAATATGTAAATCAGTGTTAGGATTTATCTTTCTTTGCTAGGTTAAGAACACATTGGCAAAATGAGCACGAAGCGTGAGATTGTATCGATGGCATATATTTTGATAACATTAATAAATACATAAATAAATAAGTGAAATGTAAGTATAAAAAGTGTCATTATTCAATTAGTACACAAGATAATTGTATAGCCTGGCATGGGCAGACTAATATATATTAGTCTGGAATCTCTGTGTGGAACTTGCATTTCCAACAGGCAGATTAAAAAAAATGCCCCTGGTGATAAACCTGTGCCATATTTGCATAATGGTCCCTGATTGGTGACCCACAACTTTGGGGGCAGCGAGGACAAACAACTTAAAGGAGAATTCCATGCTAGATGGCTTTCTTACCTTTATTTGAAGTTGTTACGTCTCCACCAAAGAGGTCCAGGTGTTATTTTGTGCAAAAGTGCATTATTGGCTATTTCCCCTAATACAGTATATAAGCCCTCAATGGGGGTTGGGTTTTTGTGCAAATTCGCTTATTTCCATCGAAATAAGTAGCAAAGTGTGCCGCTTGGGATACTATTTACATTATGAAGAGAGGATACAGTATATACAAAAATAATATTTTTGAGTGATGTAAATAAGCAAATTAGCACAACACCCCAATGCCCAATTCAATTCAATTCAATTCATTGAGGGCTTATGGTAGGGGAAATAGCCAATACTGGCTGCGCTTTTGCACAAAATAACACCTGGACCTCTTTGGTGGGGACGTAACAGCTAAAAATAAAGGTAAGAAACAAATCAATAAACAAGCAAACTAGCAAACAAACAAACAAAAAAACAGAAGGGGAATAGTGTACATGTTCATTAAATCTCCAACTGGAGTATCGTAGACCAGTGGACATGGATATAACTTCTGAACTGTGCGATATGGACGGGCTTATGCCGTTCAGTGTGGTCTGTGTGGTCAGACAAACACAAACGTCCTCCAGTAGGAAGCAGGATTTCCTCCTGTCCTCTCTTTCTAGAGAGCTGTATAACATCACTGCAAAATAACTAGAAAAGTGGTCTGTGGTCTCCAGGTCAGGTTGATTATTGTGGGCTGGTATGAGTGCTAATAGTGCTCTGTATCGACGGACACTAAACTAATGTTCCACTAATGCTGTTACAGTGTGAGATGTATACTGCATTCCTGACCTGGGATCTTAGTAAATGAATTAAAACGGCCAAAAGATATCTTCAAACTCAGATCATTCTTTGCTTTTCCCGGCATGCATGGACTTACGTTTACACAGTGAAACTTTTAAACACTTTTTATGAATAATAAAACATACAAAATATTGTATGCCTTTGAAGCTGTGATTGGAGCTATTGTTTGTCTCCCATGCATACAGTATGCATGAGGCTGCAGAGTTTCTCTCTTCCCAGAACTCACCTCTTTCTCCCTCTCTATTCCTGACATTCTGACATCAGTTGCATGGAAACTACTGTCACTCGACAAAACCTTTGCCCACCCATGTGACAGGATACATATTAGTAGTAGGGTTAAGGGAGGGAATGTCTCTCACTGTTGCTCTGTGACAGGCATCCTAGCGCACTAGCAAGAGCTCCCCTCTCTCTCCCCGGAGTGGACAACTACATCTTCACATTCAAACCACCTAAATTATGCACCGAGCATAATGGCACTCCACCTGTCCTTTGCTTTGCTCCTCTGCCTGCTGAGAGCCCTCTGCACTACTGCTGAAATAGGTATGTATGTACCTCTATCTCTGGCAGGGTTTCATTCATTTGATTCGTTGGCACGAAAGGAAGTTACACCTTTAAGTTGTAATTGGCCTACAGTATACTGACCAGGAATTAATCAGGGATGCAATGAGGGAAAGTCATGTTCAAACTGCAGTTTGAGTTGTGTCCTAGCTGTATTTGCTGTGTGTGCGATGCTGACTAAAGCAGTGGTTCTCAAAGGGGGATCCGAGGACCCCCGGGTGTCCTTGAGGCGGTTCCAGGGAGTCCCCAGCTAAATGTTTCAATATACAGCGCCACGATCATTTTAACCCCTTTATCCAAATTTTATAGGTTGACCATTAAAAGCTTGTATCGTGTATTGTGTCAAAAATGTAAAAAAAAATTAAACACAAATCTTCTCTTCTGATTCTATTCTGCAAAGTCGATTTACGATCAACACTGGAAAGAGTTTCTACAGTAGTCTCTTTAGTCTTCACTACCACAGTTCTGTTCTGCTTCAGATACGGGCTCCTTCCTGATGTACAACGAGAACCAGAACAAGTGCATCAAGGTGGAGAGCGCCACCTCGGTGACGGTGGCGGTGTGCAACCCCCGCGCCGAGAACCAGAAGTTCCGTTGGGTGTCGGAGTCGCGCGTCCTCAGCCTGTCGCTGAAGCTGTGCCTGGGCGCCCAGGAGATCAAGGACTGGGTGAAGGTGCAGCTCATCCCGTGCGACGAGAAGAACGAGCTGCAGCACTGGCAGTGCAAGAATGAGACCCTCTTTGGCCTGAAGGACCGTGACCTGCACCTCAACTGGGGCAACAAGGGAGAGAGGAGCGTCATGATCTACCAGGGCTCGGGCGTCTGGAGCCGCTGGAGGATATTCGGCACCCGGGGTGACCTTTGCTCCAAAGGATTCCAAGGTAGGGATTAAAGCAGCACACGTCTGTCCAGCTTCACTTGATTGAAGTATTTATTAACAGTTTGCAGAATTACAGTATACATTTCAAGCACAACTCAATAATATTGATACAATTGATCAATAAAGGCAACAAATCTTAAATAAGGGGGGAGAAATGCATGTGAAATGCACTAGTGCACATTTCTCATCATGAAGAAACCATTTTTTATTTGATGGAATTCACACATTTTCAAAAGGCCTCACGTCACAAGTAATTGAGGTGCTGATTGATCAGAATCAGATTAGTATTGGAGGGACAGCCACATGTTCTTGAAGGATCCTAATCAGTAACCACTTAAACCCTATTATACATTGACCCCACAGGGATCTATGATAGGCCTTTTGTCACTCTACACAAAATGTCTTCACCGATATACAGCAGTATATCTGGTATTTTCAGTAATTTATTCGCCCCCAGAATGGGGACACTTAGTAGTAGTAGTAGTACATTGTATTTAAACAGCAGATATTATGTATACATACAGTATACAGTTAAGTCCACTAATGATGGTAGCACCGGAAAGGTGTAGGCTGAAGCCGATGCTTATATTTTGCCTGCCCTTTTTGAATGTAACTAAGGTTTTTAAAACAACGAAATAACACATTTTCAAACATTGGTTTTACAATACTGAAAACATCAGACAAAGATAAGCAAAGGCTTATATTTTGCCTACACTAATTGAAAATTCACGCAATCCATACAGTAAGCCGTCTTATTTCGACAGCTACTGTAGGTGATATAGAACAGAATAGGTAGATAAGAGGGAGAAGGTCCGCACACCTTCTTAATGCTCCCAGAAAGAAAAAAACAAGCAGTATAAAAACAAAATGTTTCGGTCTCTGTGGCCTTCGTCAGGTATAAAAAGTTAAAACAACATTACGGGCCTCTGTGGCCTTAATTGTCAGCTGACACCTAACATCACGATTTGTCCCTTTTTTTCCAGAGATCTTCACAATAGGGGGAAATTCCTTCGGAGGCCCCTGCCAGTTCCCCTTCAAGTTTGGGGAGAAGTGGTATGCAGAGTGCACGCTGGAGGGTCGGTCAGATGGAGGGCTCTGGTGCGCCACAGAGACGGACTACAATCAGGAGAAGAAGTGGGGCTTTTGTCCCACCAGATGTAAGTACAAGCTAAAGAAATGTGTGTTCCATGCGTTTGCAGTGATGGAAGAAGTACTCACGTGTATTGCTTAAGTAAAAGTATCAATACCCTATTGTAGAAATAGTCTGTTGAAATAAATAACGGTAGTGGGTTGCACACACCAAGACAGTGAGGCAGTTCAAAACATTTATTTCATTTTGAACAGGGGACAGACTTGAATGCTGGATAACCGAAACGTTTGTCCCCTGTTCAAAATGAAATACTATACAAAAGTATTGGCATCAACAGTACCAAAAGTAAAAACACTATGCACTGCAGAAGCCATTTCACACATTTTCAAATGTATAAAAATGATTGGATTAACAGATCTACAAGCTTGTAGATCGCTATTTTCAAATTGCAAAAGGATTATATATATACTGTACGTCTGAAGTGGTTTTGTAATAACAAAGTATACGTTTTCAAATAATTCTACTACAATAAATAGTTGTAGTATAGTAGGAAATTGGAAATACTCCAGTAAAGTAAAAATACCATAGAATTTTACTTACGTACAGTACTTAAGTAAATGCACTTATAGTTACTTCGCACCACTGCAGATGTTCTACCATCCACTACAGTATATATCCGCACTACACATTTTATATTCTCAAAACAAAAAATAAACTGTCACTAGGTCACTGTAACAAGTTTGACATGTGATTCTATATGGCCAGGGTGATGGGAATAGAAGAAGCTGTCTTGGGGTAAATGTATTGCATTTATATAGCGCCTTTCTCTTTCCAACCATTCAAAATGCTTTAAAATGTACAGTAGGTTACTTTGCATTCATTCACCCATTTCACATACACATTCAACACACCAACAGTGGAGGCAACCATGCAGTTAGGGATTCAGTCATGTTCAAGGACACTCATCAACGAGGGGGTCATTGCTGACCAGGTCCATTCCTCTTACCCCCTCTCCCCCAAGTAGAAAAACACCACCACTTCCTGCCTTGTTAAGTGTCAACAGTACTGTCTTTCTTTTCCGGCCCGTGTAGCTGACACTGCTCTAACACTGGGACAGGAAAAAGGCCAGGAAAAGACAACAAGCTCTCCTCTCATTATCTTTTGGGGTGAACTGGTCATAGTAGAATACTGTATGCACGTTGGATCTTCTATTACTGACAACAAAATGCTATCTCGCTGAATCTTAGGCAGACCTGTCACTTAAACGTAATTATTGTGACAGGTGCATTATGAAAAGAACAGGCCCTTGTGATACACTGGCTAAAATTATAGATGCTCCCTTCCCGTTGGATCCTGAACTTTGCCTTTTAGGAAACTTCAGTGCAAATTTAGGTAGACACAAAATAAAAGTTATAGAGGTTGCACTCGGGGTTGCTAGAAAATGTATTGCAATAATGTGGAAGTCTGACTCCCCCCCACCTATCGCAAGATGGTTCTCAGAATTGAACAGTTGTGTCCCTCTTGAGAAGATTACATATATTTTGAGAAGTTCAAGGGGTTTTGAGAATTTTTTGAAGATTTGGCAGCCCTATTTGAATTACATGGAGACTTTGTCCTTACCTGTATCAGTATTGTTATAGCTATCTCAGTCTGGATCGATTGCTACTGGAAACAATTTTCTCTGTATAGTAGATTTGTCTCTTGTTTTGTTTAGTTTAGTTTTTTGTTTGTTTTTCACGTTTTTTGTATAATATTATTATTGTTATTATGCTTTAACTGTGTTGTATTCTATGTATGTGGGTTTGTATGTGGGGAGGGGGAGGGCTGTGGACGGGTGTTCTGTGTATTTTGTGAAAAATTGCAAATAAAAACAGAATATTCAAAAAAAGAAAAGAACAGGCCTTCTCAATTTGCGAGTGCAAAAATTAAAATCCTCCGTCACTGACTTCCACACACCACGTATTAGGACTAACGATCACTGGACTTAAATAATGTATCATTTTTAAATCATCTATGTACTCTAAAGAGGAGATACCTTATGGTCTCAGTTTTCCTCCCTGATGACCCCAGTGGTTCTCAACCTGTGGTCATATTTGGTGGTGGTGGTGGGGGGGGGGGGGGGTTACGACGACGACGGGGGACGACGACGACAGATGATAAGATAACAGTGAAGTCACAATTGAATGACTTAAACGTAGTGTAAGTGATTTAGTTAAAATGAGTGTTAAAAAGCTCCATATTGTGATTGTACTCATTGCCATAGTGTTAGGGTATGAATTGTTAATTAGAACCACTTTGCTAATTCACTCTACTCTGCCTTTGCCTTTATCTTCCATGCTTCCACACAGCGGACAGCGGCTGGGACGTGGACCCAGTGACGGGGGTGCAGTACCAGCGGAACGCCCAGTCCGTGCTGACCTGGCACCAGGCCAGGCAGAGCTGCATACAGCAGGGCAGCGACCTCCTCAGCATCGTGGAGCTCCATGAGCAGACGTACATCTCAGGTACACACACACACCGCATGGCACACCTCAAATATACTCTCAGTCTACACACCAGGGCTTCTCAAAGTGGGTGCCGTGGCACCCTAGGGTGCTGTGACACCAGTCCCTAGGGGTGCCTCAGAATACCTGGATAATATTTGGAATTTATCTATTTTAACAATGGCAGTTTCTTTTTGGTAATTGTTCCCACCAGAACCTAAGTATAAAAGTTATTTTCACTCTATCTATTCCTTGCTGTATCTGTATCTTTGGGGGGAAGATTTACATAATTGATATTTACCTCAATTCAGGGGCGCCGTGAAAAGGTAATTTACACAGGGGTGACCTGAGACAAAATAGATTGAAAACCACTGCATGGTCGACACAGTCATGCCTGCAGCACTTCAGATTGCTCCTGTGCGTAGGCAGAGGCACTCTGAGAAAAAAATGCTGATCGATGCTTTCAGGCTAGTTTTTCTGTATCTCTCCTTGACCATGAATTCTACCAAGCCATCTGCAGTATCCATGTTTGGATACTGCAGGCACAGTGGCACACATGGCACGTTCTAGATAATTTCCTGAAATGAGGCAAGGCCGTGTAAAGAATGTACGGAAATGTCCTACGCCTGGTGCTGGCATGTGCCACTGACGCACCTGGGAGGGCAAACTAGAACCGGACGTCCAATGGAATGTACAGTATGGAAGTCAATGAGAGCCAGGTGGATAAGCAATAAGCATATGAACAAACATTGTATTTAATGACTGTGACCTTTGTCAGATAATAAAAAAGACATCACAATTCGTTTTATTGTTTTTTTTTTTATGTGAACAATATATATGTTTTCATTGTTTATTTTATTGAAGTATGTTTACAGTGTACAGTAACGGTAACTGTTGTCGACACAGGTTTGACCAGCACCTATGGAACATCTCTGTGGATTGGACTCAACAGTCTGGACTTTGAGAGTGGCTGGCAGTGGAGCAATGGAAACCCATTCAGATATTTAAACTGGGGGCCGGGTGAGTAAAGCACAAGGACCAACATGTAACTCCATTGCATGCAAATACTGGAAACCAGGATGAAGCTGAATGAAAATTACAATTAATTACAAAACTCACAATGCACAACATAACATGCACAATGTTTCACTGCATGGACACTCAACATGCAAACTCACCTCAACTACATGAAACTGAACTACATGCAAAAAGTGAGGACACATGAGCTTACAAACTACAGCAAACAGAGAATAGAACAGAATCTTCAAACCAGCAAACATAAGAACACTATACTGTAGTACTAGGGGGACCACAAATGATGCCCCTGAGCGGGACTTTATGTTTGATGGCTACAAACATTATACTGTGTGTGTGTGTGTGTGTGTGTGTGTGTGTGTGTGTGTGTGTGTGTGTGTGTGTGTGTGTGTGTGTGTGTGTGTGTGTGCGCGTGCGTGCGTGCGTCCAAAAGGCCACCCCTCGTCGGAGCCTGGAAGCAACTGTGCAACCCTGAATGCTGGAAAAGCGTCAAAGTGGGAGAGCAGTCTCTGTGATAAGAAACTGGGTTACATATGTCGCAAAGGAAACTCCACCAGTCTGCCTCCTGCACCTCTAGGTAAACACCTGCCATTATTACCACAGCAATATGCCAAACGGTGACGATTCGAAGCCCACAACCATTGGCCAAAGGGTGGCGCTATAGCACTCAATTGAAAATGCAAACTTTGAACACGCATAGCTCATGAACTGTTTGACCGTCTTGAAACTTTGATACACATATCACATATCACACATGACTCCTCATGCCGACCCGACCAAGTATTGTGCTCTTACTTTTGACCTCTGACCTTTAGATCACCCGTCATTTTAAATTATATGAAAAACTGTTCAAATCTATCTCCTGCCGGGATCTTTGATCAAAATTTTCTTTTGAAAACTTTTAGTAAAGTAAATTCTGAATACCATACTTTTACTTGTACTTGTAGTCTTCTACATATTTTAACTCAAGTAAAACATTTGATTACTTCTTCCACCACTGCCCTTAAGTGTCTTAACTATCTCCCTCTGAGCAATTTCAACTACATCTCAAAACAATAATGGTATTTGTGGTGATGTTCTTCCCACTCTCTAAAAGGAAATAAACAAAGATGACCAACAACGTGTCTCCATGTATTAAACTCTTTGATGATTATCTATCCATCCATAGGCAAAGACCAGCCCAGCTTCTGTCCCAATCACTGGGTCCCATATTCAGGCTACTGCTACGACCTGCAGCGTGGCAAAATGGTGTGGCGGGATGCCCTGGCTGCCTGCCGCAAAGAAGGGGCAGACCTCGCCAGTATACACAGTGTAGAAGAGCAGAGCTTCATTATATCCCAGTCCGGATACCGTGAGTTCACAAGTCATGTTGCATGTTCATTGCTATGTCTACGGGTACATGTTTAGACTCTCAGAGCTTTGGATTTCCACACTGAAATCACTCAAATGTATGCTACATTTAACAAATTGGTTTTGTAATATGCAAGATTCTTTTAAGTAAAGCCGGCCACATGAGCTGCGTGCATAAAAACTATTACATTTAAATGGCAGTTAATCAATCAGATACATTCTAGCATCATTTTCTGTGACATTCGACCCCCAGATTTGGCTCAAACAAGGGGTTAAATTAGTTCGAAAAGGAATGTGAATCCCTACTCTCCTTCGAAGTCGCTCTCAATCAGCACTTACAGGTGGCTGCAATTCGAAACTGGCCCCAGTAAAAAGTCAAAGCCTAACCCCCCAAACTGTTTATTGTAGCCTATTATTTGTTTTGATTAATTGAGTATGAAGGACCCCAATGGAAACAAGGCTTTATTGGGTTTAAATCTTCTTATAGCAGACCTTGTCTTATGTATTGTAGTCCACAGGTAGGTTGTATTGGTATATAGATACTTAACCAAACATCCCTATTCTGGGCCTGTTCCGGCAAAAAATAGCAGATCTACAAGCACCACGCTATGAAGAGCTGCTATTTTTGGCAAAGATATTTTGCGGAGGGGCATACTGCATAATAGAGCCCCATGTAACAAAGTCAAGTCTGCATTGCAATTGATCTGTTGTGTGTCTCTGTGCCTGCAGTGCCAACAGACGTGCTATGGATTGGGTTTAACGATCAGAGGAACCAGATGCTATTTGAGTGGTCTGACCAGTCCCAGGTCACCTACACACAGTGGCAGACCGGAGAGCCGTCACATGCCATCAATATCCAAGAAGACTGTGTCCTCATCAGAGGACAGGTATAGTAACAATAATAATTATAACATAAATCACTTGTTAAAACAATTCAATTCTGTGTGTGTGTGTGTGTGTGTGTGTGTGTGTGTGTGTGTGTGTGTGTGTGTGTGTGTGTGTGTGTGTGTGTGTGTGTGTGTGTGTGTGTGTGTGTGTGTGTGTGTGTGTGTGTGTGTGTGTGTGTGTGTGTGCGCGCGCGTGTAATGCACAATCATTGTGAAAGCACTATTTTACGCAAATACATTTAACCGTTTAAAAAAACCTATAAAATCATAAATAGAGGTCGACTCCCCTTTATTAAGTTAAAAAGTGATTCTTAATACAATTTACGAAAAATAAATGCTTGAAAAATATAAAGTGCAAGCCTGAACTCTCTGGCTTACACTCGATCAGGTAACATCCTCCGATTAAAATTTACTAACTTTATTGCCAAGGAAAAGGCTAGCAGACCAACCTAGATGTGCACGCAAATAATAGCCTCCATTGCTCCATTCACATGTACTCAAAGTCAAATCTTTGCGTGAGATGAATTCTCATTGCTCTCCTATTCCTTTTTGTTTATTTTGGGTGTGTGTGCGCTCAGATTTTGTATAACCTGCCTTTACAGGAGGGGAAGTGGGCAGATCACAGGTGTGAGAAGGAGTATGGGTACATGTGCAAGAAGATGGCCTCCAATAAGCCAGGCCAGGGGTCCCAGGAGGATGTGAACCCAGGATGCAAGCTGGTGAGTCGTGCAGTTTTCCTTTTAAGTCGGGGTGAAAGCACAGCAAAATGATGACCAGAAACAAAAATTAAGTATGTATATTTTGGTAAAGGTATTCTTATTCTTGTCATCATTTAAAGGGCTGGAAGAGGTTTGGTTCCTATTGCTACAATGTTGGAGCTGAGACAAAAACCTCTGGTGAGGCGAAGCAGACGTGCAAGGATGCTGGCGGTGACCTTCTGGATGTGTCTGACAGGTATATCTGAAAATGTTTGGTGCGCATACCGTAATAAAGTTCCTGACTCCCTGCCCCTGTGGCTGTGTACGAATCCACCGTGTCGGGTGTCTATGCGAACACAATTTGCCCATGTTTGGGGTAGGGGTGTCCAACCGATAACCGTTAGCCGTTTATTAAAATGGTTACCGACAACACTAAACGGCTAATGGTTTATTTTGAAGCGCCGAGAGCGGGCACCGCGGCCAAAGCACCAAGCCCCTCTTTCCACCTTTACTGTCAGTGCAACCACGCATGTGCCGTGACTTACTTCCCCCAAAACAAAAACACCAAAACAACTGCATGTAGTGGACTGTGGAAGCAGGAGGGAAAAAGAAAAAAAGACGAACACACACAGCATTGCGCGCCCGCAGATCTGCCCTTCATGCACGTTGGTTCCTTAAACGGCAGATCGCGTTGTGGATCTGTCGTTTTATGGATCATAGAACGAACGTACCGGTATGCTGTTAGCTTGTTGCTAACGGGACCCCCCCCCCCCCCACCCCACCCCACCCCCCTCTCTCTCTCTCTCTCTCTCTCTCTCTCTCTCTCACTCTCTCTCAGACGTTCTCTCCCTCTCTCTCTCTCTCTCTCTCTCTCTCTCTCTCTCTCTTCCTAATCCTTCCCGACCGGTCCGCGATACATGTGTGCGTATAGAAGACTGTAGCCTACGCACTAGTGCACTGATTGACAGCAGGCCGCGTGTAAACGGTGTATTTGTCTATTTTTAATGCGCAAAATAGCGTTTTTTTTTTCTTAACGGATAACTGTTAATTAGCCGGCAAGTCCTGGCGGTAACCGGTTAATACAATCTTTCCTTTTGGTCATCCCTAGTTTGGGGGAGGGTGGTGATTGTCAAAGTCAAAGTCAAAGTCGTACGATTTGTCACACACGTTACCGCAGTGAAATTTGTTCTTCGCATTTGACCCATCTTTTGGAGTGGTGAGCCGCTCAAGGAGCGCTGAGCTGCAGCCGTGCCGCGCTCGGGAATCATTCGATTAGTAGATTGTCATTGCACGTACTGACGTACTACTACAGGCTAGGTCGGCAACTGTGGAGTGTTGGGCGGGAGGAGTAGGACAGCGGCTCTATGTCCTCCCGGTGGGGGCTCCTCACTGGCAGGTGAGCCAGTAGGATGCAACAGCAGAGACAACACAGAAATGTGTGTGGGGCGAAATCAATCGCAAGACATGGTCAAAGCATTTCTGGGGGTCGCCAGCCAAAAATGTTGAGAACCCCTGCTCTGAATAACAATAATTAAAATACTTTTTTGTAAACCACTATTCTAAACCAAATTTATTTTAAACATTATTTTCTGAGTGGTGCAACCACTCCAAGGAACAGCTTTGTCTGTGTTCACCTTGTGTAGGGGCGCTGTTGTGCCAGAAACATAGAGAGAGAGAGAGTGCTGCACTGTTGCATGCTAATGAGAGAGAGAGAGAGGGGGGGAGTTGCACCACTCAGTTCACACGGGTGTGATTTTCTTTAAATATAAAGCTAAAATCTAAAATGACTTGTGGTTTTAAAGGTTAAAGGCCCTATGGAGCTTGATCCTAATGAGATGTGAATGTTCTGTTGTGTCTCTTTCTGTCAGACTATGAAAATGAGTATCCTGATTGATCATGTTTTGAGAATTAAATAATCTTTTATCTGAATATTTATTATTTACTTTTTATGTTTTTTCATACTTCTTGTCTAGCCGTTCTACAGTACAAGCTCAAAATGCTTTGCTTGTGAGCTTGTATAGATTTTCACTATTAACATTTATTTATTTATTTTTAAATAATAAAAAAGGTAGGCTACAGTTTTGGATTTATAGTGACGATATGTTGGTGACTTAATACTGCTGTATGTGTCCTTCTACAGATATGAAAATGCCTTCTTGGTCAGTTTGGTGGGCCTGAGGCCAGAAAAGTATTTCTGGACAGGCCTTTCCAACACAGAAGACATACACACATTTGAGTGGACCACAGGAAGAGAAGTCAAGTTCACCCACTTCAATTTAGGAATGCCAGGTACAGTAGAATGTCACTTAAACTGTAGCCTACTCTTCCTTTTGTTTTAATAGCCATTATCACATATTATACCATGGCCATGGAAAACACTAGTTTTCATGCCATTGTTAGACAGGCAGTATGAAGCAGTAGTCAAACTACCGCGACCAGGCAAGGCGTCCTACCGCAGTATCAAGAGTAGCTCCACGAGGCTGAGGAACAGCTTTCACTGATGACAGGCGGTGTCGTCTGGCTGGTCTCAGACCTTGCTCTTCTTTGAACCTACCTGTGAATTATACCAGGGACAAGTGAGTTGGACTGGCTCTTCCATGAACCTACCTGTGTGGTATACTACTGTATACCAGGGACAAGCTATAGGGACTTGACCTTTTCTTTGCCCTACCTCATGGACCCACTTGTGGACTATACCAGTGCAAGACTGCCAGTCTAACGTTTGTGGATTATGCGGCTGACACGCACTTACATTTATTTGCACCTTAATTCCATGCACAACCCACCGACTCTTTTCTTTCTTCTTGTGTTTTATTTTATTCTAGCTAAGTTCATAGGTATACAGTGCACAGTAAGTATACATCTGCTGCTATGCTCACGCACCTTTATAACTTATCTCAGGTAGTATGTGGATTTTTCCATGTCTTGATCTTCCTTTCCCCCTCCCCCTTCTTCTTCTTCCCTTCTTTTTCTATGGAACTATGCACAAAAACAAATACATTTCGGCCACTCTTTTACTTTGTAAACCTGTGATGTTACTATAAATTCTGATTCCCGAAACCTTTGGACCGCTGCAACTCAACCCGTGCAGAACTTGTTTAATGTGCGCGCGTTTCATCTCGACCCAGTCGCAACTTTCAGAGATCAATGCATCTATGATTTTGTTTTCCCCTTGTCTCTATTTTGCTGTGTTTGAAAAAAGCCAGAAAACAAGGTTGCGTTGCTATGACAACTGGAGCGTACGCTGGCCTCTGGGACGTGGTGAGCTGCGACAGCAAGCAGAAGTACATCTGCAAGAAGCGAGCCGACGGGGTGGTCACCACGTTGGCCCCGCCCACCACTCCGCCACTCAGCTGCCCGTCTGGGTGGTACCCAGCTGCCAAACGGAATGTCTGCTTCAAGGTAAGAAAGGACAAACTGAACTGATCTCTGATCAGTTCAGTTTGTGTGTGTGTCTGATCTGAATGTCTGCTTCAAGGTAAGAAAGGACAAACTGAACTGATCTCTGATCAGTTCAGTTTGTGTGTGTGTCTGATCTGAATGTCTGCTTCAAGGTAAGAAAGGACAAACTGAACTGATCTCTGATCAGTTCAGTTTGTGTGTGTGTCTGATCTGAATGTCTGCTTCAAGGTAAGAAAGGACAAACTGAACTGATCTCTGATCAGTTCAGTTTGTGTGTGTGTCTTGTCTGCTTCAAGGTAAGAAAGGACAAACTGAACTGATCTCTGATCAGTTCAGTTTGTGTGTGTGTCTGATCTGAATGTCTGCTTCAAGGTAAGAAAGGACAAACTGAACTGCGGTCAATTGGTTATACAGTACACACACAAGGGCCCAGCATCTTGTTTGTGAATTGAAGCCGTATTAGGTAGTGTCAGTTCATATGAACGGCTCCTATGAATGGCCTGTAGTCTGTAATTCAAGCGGATGGGTTTATGGACGAACTTTACACTTAATTTTATTACTTTAATAAACATTGTCATAACTAGAACTGCACTCTGTCGAGTGCCTACCGAGTGGCGCGCCACGAGCTTGTAGATCTGCTATTACTATATGTTTCAATATTGGTTAGCTAACAGGTAACGTATACGTATGTAAGTTGTACGTTGAAAAGTACTATAATGTGGTCGGCTGGGTTTTTTTATGCGTATGCCGTGGTATATATACTGATTTTGAGTGTGACATAATGAAGATATGTATCAATGCCGGGATATAACTGGCTTTCGATGGTGATGTAATAAAGATAGGTTTCAGATTACATACATGTATACATACAGACATACATTACCTTTAATTCACCCGACACTGAAACATATTTATTACGTCACCATCGAAAGCCAGTTATACCCCGGCATTGATACATATCTTCATTACGTCACTCTCAAAATCAGTATACATACCACGGGCATACGCATAAAAAAGCCGGCACGACCACCTTACTTGTGCGCTCTGCTTGCACAAGTAATTACTTTATGCTTCCAGTTGCTAGTTTAAAGTCTTCTTCCAATCACCATGATATGCGTTTTGGTAAATTATGGTCCCATTTATTTTAAAATCGATGATTAGATAGGGTGTGCTGTAGGAGGCGTGGGCTCACCCAGCAATGATCCACCCCCGCTCTGGTCCCAACCAATTGACCTTATGCAGACCGCGGCCATCTTGCCAGCAAGGTGCTAACTAGATGCAATTTCCCATTGACAGCCCATTCATCCAAACAGGTGATTGTATAACATTCTAAAACGGGTAGTCCCAATACTTGTTTCTGATTGGCTGTTTACCGTCACGAGACCGGTGTAAATTCCACCGATAACCCACTCCTTCAATCACTGGGGCTACTCGCCGAGCAAAACAAGGAAGTGATGTGGCTCGCTCTGGTGACGCAAAGCGTATTTTACACTAGCGGGTATTTTACACTAGCCCCCAGCCAGTGTAAAATACCCGGTAACCTGAGACCTCTCGTGGCTTTTTGCTTAAACGTCAAACTCACCAACATTGCAGCTTTGTGAAAAGCAAGTATTGGATTTTGGAAGCACTCGTTTTTAGTACCTCCTGCTGCCTCCTGCATTATATGCAAATTCAAAACAGGTGGTATGCAGGGCCGTTGAGTGAAATCCAACAAGCACTCCCAAACTCTGACATTCAGAAGAAAAAAAAAAACCTGCACATAATTTATTGACAGGAAGTAGCTTAAAATAAAAACTTTACAGATTGAAAGAGGATAATTCAAGCTTTCCTGCAATGTTGGTGAGTTTGACGTTGTTTAATACAATTATATAGGACTTTTCTGTTTGGATGAATGGATGGATGTCAATGGGAAGTTGCACCTAGTTAGCACCTTGCTGGCAAGATGGCAGTGGTGTGCATAAGGTCAATCAATAGCAGTCTTTTCCGGTTCCAATTCGGACTGTCACGTCTCTGGATATAGAAAGATGGCGAATGTGAAATTGCTGTAAAATAGACTTCATTTACAGTCTATGGGCGCTTTCCATTCATTTTTTACGCTCTATTGTTATACAGTATGCCATAGTCACAGCAATCGCCTCTAGTAAAGTATATCTGTTCAACCCTTCAAATATGGCCATAACACGGCTTCCTTATTGACATTCTGACAACAGTTGTGTCATGAAAGTGGTTGAATAACTAGCGTCTGACTCAGCCAAACCTCATAACCCATATAATATTTTTGGGTGTCTTGACATGAAATAGTTTGACCACCACTGACATAGAAACATAGATTTTTCAGAAAACTGTTCTCAGGTCTTAAAGGCATAATCATCACTGTATCTCTTAAACATTTTACTCCCATCAATAAAGCTTTATAAAAGACAGAGTGACGGCAAGAAGACTTGGGCAGAGGCGCGGGATTTCTGCAAGGCCATCGGCGGCACCCTGATCAGTATTCACAGCTCGCAGGACGTGGACAGCATTTCGTACGTTAACCTGACGACTAGCCAGTGGTGTAAAGTAACTAAGTACATTTACTCAAGTGCTGTACTTAAGTACAATATTGAGGTATTTTTTACTTTAGTGGAGTATTCCCAATTTTCTATACTTATTTTCTAGTATTTTCTTCTACTCGACTACATCTCTGAGGAAAATATTGTACATTTACTCCACTGCAATTATTTGAAAACAATTAATTATTTGGGGTTTCAACCATATACTGACATATCTAATAGTTGTTTAATTGCAAACAGAACACTAGGGGGCGAGCCAAATTAGTTTGCGATGATTTAAAAAAAACTTATACCGATACCTAACACCTTGCCAAAATTCTAAAAGTAGTTACCATGTGCATAATTGTTGTGATTTTTTACATATTAAATCTCAGTTTCTAGGCATTTTAGCCACCGTGGATGCCATCTTGAAAACGATGCCATACTGGTTGTTTATTTTGGTTTTCAACCTACATATCTAATATTTGAGTCTGTGCAAACAGACCACTAGGGGGGCGTGCCCAACGCGTTTGCACAGCTTTTTGAAAACCGTATACCCATACCTAACACTATGCCAAAATTCAAAAACTTGTCACCTAAAGCCAAATCTTTATAAGTTAGCCCCCTGCTATTAGGTTTTTATTACTAAACATACATTTACCACTTACAGTAACATGTATCAGCCATTTTAAAATAGCAGATCGACAAGATCATAAAGTGAAATATCTCTGTAGGCCTAGGTATATTTTGATGGCAATACTGTTTTACTTTTACTCAAGCAAATTTTGATTACCGGACTTTAACAGAATATTTCTACATTGCAGTATTTGCTTAAAAACATACTTTACTATAGATAGATAGATAGATAGATAGATAGATAGATTTTTTTTTAGAGTTTTTATTAAAGTGTCCTACATCATAAGATACCCAGCCCGCACAGGCTTACAAGACACTCACAAAATTGTACATATATTATAATACATATACACAAATAGACAGTTACTCATGGATACATCGTTCTCCAACGTAACTGCCATGCCTTCTCTATACATTTTCCAAAAATAAAAACTTCATTACTGAACAACCAATTTAACATAAAACACTAAGACATCCAAAACAGATCTGGGTTCTTATCCTGAATATTTTAAAATAAAACGTTTCTTAAATCATGGTATAGTGGACAATAGAAAACAAAATGAAACTCATCCTCTACAACTCCCAGGTCACAAAGAGCACACAGTCGCTGCTCCTCAGGAACGCGAGTATTAGTAGTACTTATGCACCCCGAGAAAACACCTCAACACTCTACTCTGAATGTTTTTATATTCGGTAGCCTCCTTACTTGTTCCACCACTGTGACTAATCTATGTACTGTATGTAATGGCAGGATTCCTATAATAATCTTCCACCACTGAAAAGGTCAATGGTACCTGAATATTCTCCTCCTGCCTTGGTCTGTGCAGGATTCATTCATACAGTACGGCCTGGATTGGTCTCACCTTACAAGGAACCCATGGAAGTTATGTTTGGTCAGATGGATCTGCTGTAAGAACACCCTCCTCCTCCTCCTCCTTCTCCTCCTCCTCCTCCTCCTTCTTCTCCTCCTCCTCCTCCTCCTCCTTCTCCTTCTCCTTCTCCTTCTCCTTCTCCTTCTCCTTCTCCTTCTCCTTCTCCTTCTCCTTCTCCTTCTCCTTCTCCTTCTCCTTCTCCTTCTCCTTCTCCTTCTCCTTCTCCTTCTCCTTCTTCTTCTTCTTCTTCAGTTGACATTACTGCCGAACTCTACTCTCCCATCACTGCTTGTTACATTCCAAAATCACTTTCTGCCCAAGTCATTTTAAGTCAACTATTTGACTAGATTTTTGAACGTGACAAGCTGCATTCTGATAGGTGGAGAACATAGGCAATACGGCAGGATGAATCAGCAGTGTTGGCAGAGTAGAGCTAATATAAATAAAGGCATCTTAATATTATTTGGCCAAATTTAGTTTCTTCCTCATGATTGCCTAAGTCAACTGGATGGCAGATAGTGATTTGTCATTTCTTCTTTCCTGAAAACCTTAAACATATGACTTGGACAACTATGCTATGAGGCTTACTGTGACATGGCATATACTTCCAACATTCCCTGTAGTTTGGCTATGAAAACTGGGCCTTTGGGGAACCAAATAACCACAATGACGACGAGCACTGCGTGGTGCTTCAATATACGTACGGCTGGTCCTGGAACGATGTGCACTGTGAGTCCTACAAAGACTGGATCTGCCAGATGCGCAAAGGTACTACTGACCACTTGATGATGTCACTGGTAGGAATGTTTCTGAACTGTGCACAGCCCTCCTCTAAGACTCAGACGGGGTAGAAAAAAATGGTACCATATTATTATAAGCATAAGGGAAGACCAATTATATGAAATTAGTTGAAAATGGGTGACCCGTGACCGTCGTCCTTTAATCTTATTCATATTGTTCTGTAACAAATAATTAAAGTTGTGGGCTGTCACTCAACCTTTTCCAACATGTTGCTTCCTATATTTCCAGGTGTAACGTCCAAACCTGAGCCTACCGAAGTTACTGAAGGTGAGTGCTATTTTTCTTTTCTTTTTTTTCACCTCTTACAACCCCTGCAAATTAAGCTGGAAACTCCATGTGTTTTGTTCCCTTTGTTTGCACTTTGCAGTCTAAGCCACTGCTTCCAAAAACTTTTTAGCCCAAAAGAGAAATGTAATACACATTTGTCCGGAGTAGCAGATCTACAAGCTCCCAACATGGTGCTTCGGTCCGCATTGAGCTAGTAGATCTGCTATTTTCACGACACTACCTCTTAAACACTTTTTAATTTTAATTATTTTATTAATGTATAAAATACTTTTGAAATGCTGTATATATTTGTAATGGAAGACACAAAAATATTTCCTTAGTTGCGACCCATACAAATTGGTCCACGAACGAAACATGTGTCCCGGCCGAGACTCACTGTTTGGGTCTACTCTAATTTATTTATTCAGCATTTGAGCCTCTCAAACACAAAACTTTATATTTTGTTGTCATTGGATAAGATTTTGTCCACATTTCCATTATGATGTGATACCATAGGAGAGATAACAGGCACATGTTGAGAAAAATATCAATTACTATATTCTACATTCTCTAATTCTGTAGACTTCTTGTAAATTAAGTTGTTTAACAATAATTTAACTCTTGAGAGAGTAAAATGAAACCAAAGGGTCCATTTGGTTTCATTTTACACTCAAAAGATTTAACAGGTCTAAACTTTAGAGCTGTTCTGTTGTTCCTGTTGCAGTGTACAACACCACTCAAGATGGCTGGCTCATATACAACGACACACAGTATTTTATCAACTCAGACAACCTGGCAATGGACGAGGCACGAGCCTTTTGTAAAGCCAACCATGCTGACCTAGCAGTCATCACGGCAGAGAGTGAGAGGAGATTCCTATGGAGACAGGTGAGGCAAAAGACCAGCCCAGAGAGTTGAGTAGAAATCACATTGTATGTAAGTCAATGACCAGTCATAAGAGGCTAGGGATCGAGGCCCGGGATCAAACCCATAACCTTGTGGTCGAAAGGCAAACGCTCTACCGACTATTTATAGACCAGGGTATGCGCATGCATAAAGTGAGTGGCAATCGAGTGATGAAGTGTGTGGCAAAGTGAGCTAATTTCTTTGTCGTTTTGCAATCAGATAGGACCAGCAATAATCAGTCAAGTAGTTTTTTTTTACACTCAGTAGGCATTCCCGCATAACTTTTTTTTTTCAATAATATTTTTATTGATTTTGACCTTTTATGACAATGACAAAGACAAGACAGGAAAAAACAAACAAACAAAAACAGACAGACTTGATGATAACTTATGATGATGTCACGTGCATACCCTCTATTGCAATAAACTATACTTTTTGTTCCCACAGATATCAAGAGGCCAAGAATCACAATACTACATTGGCATGACGATAAATTTGGATAAATCATTTAGGTAAATCAAACCACATTTTGTATAATGATTGTTAAACAGGGAATTATTGACTTTTTGGTTCTTTTTAGTTTAGTTTCATATTTTCCCAGTTCAGTTTGAACTGGGAAAATCTGCTTTGTGCTACAATGCTCCAGTTTCATGGAACAATCTACAACTCGTGTTAAAAAGTAATGCCCCATGCCGTGGACAATTTAATAACCTGCTCTCAAATTTCCTTATACCTCACTATGTAACTGTTTTAACTCACTAGCTGTATGTTTTGGTCTTATTTGTTGTTTCTGTATGTGTCTTAATTATTCAATCACCAGATTTTAACCACTTTAGCCAATATTTTATACTTTGGCTATTAAAACATACCAGATATAGCCTACAGTACAAGCACAACATGTTTTGAGATGGGGGTCCGTGGCCAAATACATATCATTTTGTGGGTCTTTGACATGAAAATGTTTGAGCACCACTAATGGCAACATGATTTGTAGAATTGGCCTGTCTTAATGGGTATTTGTTGGTGTGTGTGTGTGTGTGTGTGTGTGTGTGTGTGTGTGTGTGTGTGTGTGTGTGTGTGTGTGTGTGTGTGTGTGTGCGTGTGCGTGTGCGTGTGCGTGTTCGTGCTTTCATTACATTTTCAGCTGGATGGATGGTAGCCCTGTCACGTACACTGCATGGGAACGGAATGAGCCGAACTTTGCCAACAATGAAGAGAACTGCGTGACGCTCTACAAGAACATGGGTTAGTTCAAGAGAGATTAGACGTTTGCCCGGGACCCAAACTAGTGAAATTTGCTACAACCCGCACAACGTGTAGCTTCGCACCGCATTGTGAGCTTGTAGAGCTGCAATCTTTTTTACATTTATTTATGGGAAAAGTTGCATAGTGCAGTTTAACTGTAACTGTATAACTGTATATATTTGCACATATATTTGTTCAATATAAAGGTCTTATTTAAAATGTTATAATTGTTTATAGTTCATAAAACGTTGTGATGCTTTTGTTTAAACTTTTTTTAATCTTTTGAAATTATATATATATATGGAATGAAGGAAACGGAAATTTGCTCGCAACCCATAAAAATTGGTGATCATCAGTGATGAAATAAATAGTACTCACTCACTTTCAAGTTTTCTAAATGTATTGAAATCTATTGAAAATAGATCAACAAGCTCACAATGTGACGCGTTGATGTGAGCTTGTAGATCGGCTATTTTCAAACAGCCAAAGTATAGGGCCGAAGAGGTTAATGTTTCGTATTTAATAATAGAAATCTGCAAATTAACTAGTAACTATAATTCTATAAAGTACCGGCATTCAAATAATTGTAAAAAGTACAATATTTGCCTCTGAATGTATTGTAGTAGAAGTAAAAGTATAGAACATTGGGAATAAAAAAATAATAATAATAAGTAAATACTGTATAGTTACTTTCCACCACTGCTAACTCTATACTTGGTTACTTGGTATTAGTAAAGTGACCAACTTTCATAAAACATTTTGTGACTTTGTAGGCTACTGTAATGACATTAATTGTGACTTGTGCACCTGTAGGGTACTGGAATGACATTAATTGTGGCATAGAGCTTCCTTCCATTTGTAAGAGAAGTGCATCTTTTATCAACACGACCGTGGAACCAACCACGGTGCCCAAGGGAGGATGTGCCCCAGAATGGACTACTTTTCAAGGAAAGGTAATAAATACATTATTCAACATATATGTAACTTTATTTTTCATTAATACATTTTCATTTTGTCCAATCTGTATAGTAGACACAATATACCATTAGGCTGGTTGTATTTGGTCTCTCTGCTCTTCTATTGAGACATTTAGGATTGTGTCAAAAGTCATGTCTCACGTAGACACAGGATCTGACACGAATTTTGATCTAATGGTCAATATTAAATGTATCCTCTGATGTCAGCACTTGTGCAGGAAACCAGGTTCAAATCCGGGGTAGAAGTAGAAGTTGCATAATAGTGCAGCTTTAAAATACCAGTATATATTTGCAGTTTTGCTCATATCCATATATAGTGTGTTCCTCTTTGACTGAACAGTTGTTAATGTGCAGTAAATGGTCAGGCAAGTAGTAGTTTATGTCTACAGCCAACACTGCCCTTCAGAAGTTCACACCCTCCTGTCCAGCATCCGTGAGCTCTGCTACAGTGTCGTTAGCTCTGTTGTCGTGCCGCAGCTGTGCATCTACTTATAGGTGGTGCGCCTCTTTCCTTTCCTTGGCTCCCGAGTCCCGGTTTGCTTACCACCAATTCCGGGTGCCCACTGCCCAGCCAGCCCCTGCATCCTTCTCTCTCTGACATTATCTGTGACCCGTCCCTAGGTCCCTGTAGAGCTCCATATTTCTGATAGCCGGGGAGCCAGTCACCCAAAATTTGAGAGGATCTGTGATGTCATGACATATACTTTTTATTTGTGTTTTCTCTATTCATTTGGTCATTAAGGTCCACAGAATGAGAGGTCTTCTCTGCCAGAAACATCGCGAAAAGAAAGTTATGGCCATTTTTGTATACCACATATACCAGTTTCCAAATTTCATCATGATTTAAGTAGCATACAGTGACATGTCAAACTAGGGGGTTTTCATGATTCTGAATCCATTTCCAAGCATTAGTTGTGCACGAAAAACACTCCTTGGCCTAAAAACGGCCATAGCCGTCAACATAAATGTGATGAGGTCAGCACATTTGGGCACATTTGGGCAAGTGGCCAAAATTAGGTCAAGGAGCAAAATTAATGCTTGGAATGTCACATGCTACTGTACTTACATTTGAAAAGTGTTGCCTTATATTGGTTGTCTATGGTGTGGTATACAAAAATGGCCATAACCTTTTTTCGCGATTGTTACGGCAGAGCAGACCTCTCATTATGTGGACCTTAATGACCAAATTAATAGAATAAAATCACACCCGTGTGAAGTGAGGGGCGCTAATATATTAAAATCTAATGTTGATTAGGTGATGTAATGTAATGTAATGGTGATGTAAAACAAACGGTGCAAACACAAACATTAAACGCCATTAACAATAAAGAGACAATATGACGTAATGAGGCACATTATGACGTACATTTTCCCTTCATTGTCAATGGCGTTTACAAAACAAACATTGAACTAAAGACAACCATTAAACCTGTGTATACAATCAGGTATGTTTTACGTGTAACTCATGTTGACACCCGTGTGAAGTGAGGGGAGCTAACATATTAACCCCTGGGCTACAATTAACGGAAAAAACTGAATATTTCTAAAAATACAAACCTCCCGTTCACGGAATTAACGGAATGTCAATCAATGTCAGTTATCTAGGGTTCAACGGAGCAAAAATTAATATTTTTTCGCTAATATCACTAATGTTGGATGTAATTTACCAAAAAACGGCCGAAATCCGCGTGATCGTGCGCTATCGTGCACGCGCGCCGTCTCTATGTGCGTCATTGTAAAAAATGTGATATTTTGCGATGTTTTGGGGTTGATTTGAGGTTAATTTGACTTCGTTATGAGAAAATGATGAATAAAAAATATGCCAATTTGTTACCCAAGGTTGGACTTGGTAGTCCAAGGGTTAAAGTCTATCTCATGTTGATTAGGTCATCCGGCCCCTCACCTGTGTTATTCCAACGTGCAGCAGCATTAACATGTCATGTTTACACAGTGCTACACATTTGTTTCGGGGACCAACAAGAAGAACTGGCATGAAGCCAGGACCCACTGCATCAACCAGGGAGGAAATCTGGTCTCCGTCCTCAGTGAGAGAGAGCAGGGTGAGTGATAAACACACTGTACCACCATGCTGTTCAAATCAACTGGTCGGTTATAGGTAGGCTTTTCTTAAAATAATTGTTAAAGGTATATTCAGTGATTTCACTCAAAAAACCCAGCCCACCCAGCCTTTCATCCAATCAGGATAGAGAGTCCAAAACGAAACCTACGTTTTTTTGACCCCCAGGGGTTAACTGGGGACAGGGAGGAACTCCGTATATCGTCAGCACACTCTATAGTAGGGAGGATTATCACAACAAAACAAAAGAATAAGTGATATTTGAATTAAGTGAAATCACTGAATATACCTTTAAATAACTATCTATATATTGTAATACGCTCATTGCTATACTGTATAGCGTTTGTTAAGTAACAGGAGTCTCCATGTCCCTCCAGCTCTTTAATTAACAGAAAATGCATTTTCAGGTCGGGAATCGGGATACCAATTTATTCTATTACTCTGTCAGGAGGCAGATTAAAATTAATGAACAGACAACACTGGGACTGGAACACAATATAAATCAAGTTGATAAATGTACTCTCCTGATTGGTTGAAAGTTTGTAACATTACCTGAAACTGTATTTTCTTTTTTATTAAAGAGGTGGTCTGAAGGGGAGACCCCTGCTGTGACTGAGTAAAGCTCAGTCACAGCAGGGGTCTCCCCTTCAAACCAAACCAAACCTTTTAACCAAAAAACATCACTTACCCTTTAGCTTTTTCAACTCCATGAAAGTGCTAGGTAATATTTAGCATTCCGGTGACCTCATACCACTATTATTGTTGCCAGACCTTCAACACAAACTAACTGTGTTGAAGGTCTGGCAAAAATAATAGTTTCTATTCTATATGAACTTCTGATTAAGAAAGGTTCGGTAAAATAAATAAAAAATCAAGTACCTATAGACTTTGTCCTTTTTGCCAGCGTTCCTAACGACACAAATGCTGAACTATCCTGAAGACATGTGGATCGGCATGAATGACGTCAACTGGGAGATGCGCTTCTTGTGGACAGAAGGCAGAGGGGTTTCCTACACCAACTGGGCCAAAGGACACCCCGTATCAGTGCCCGACGGACGTTATTCCTATATGGATGAGGTAGAGAGAGCACATGCATATTTCACAGATGAACTGCACAGCTGCTCTACATTATTTACTTGTACTGCATACAGTAGTTGATACTGTATCGAGCAGGACAGCATTGATACCCGTATAAAATTAGTTATTATTAGTTGTTATTAGTTATTGGGCATAATAGCTCTATATGAGTCGACATTCCCAAGACAATGACCTCTCATCCTGTCTGACAGGTGTTTGACTGTGTGATCATGGTGGGCAGCTCCCCCAAACAGATTGGCTTCTGGAAGGTGGAGGACTGTGGCACCAGTCGTGGCTTCATCTGTAAAAGGAACATTGGTAAAGAAACTGTTAGCTACATCGGTGGTTCTCAAACAATGTTCATGTCAAGGCCAGGATTTACATGTATTCGACCACAGACCTCCATCAGAAAATGTGCCAGCCAGGGACCCCCATACAAGATGGGTGTTGAACGTTTCAGAATTGTTCACGATTGTTTGAAAGTAGCAGATCTACTGTGTAAGCTCAGTACGCATTGCGAGGTAGAACGATTGAGCTTGTCAATCGGCTATGTTTGGCAAAGAGATCAATACAGTGCAACTCAGGTTAGTTTTTATTATCAGAATCAGAAAGTACAAGAGGCAAAATGCAATTTTGTACAGTGCACACCAAAGACAATGGTCTTTGGTGTGCACAGTGATCGTAAAAAATAAATAAAATTAGAGCAGTGGTTTCCAATCACTGGGTCGGGACCCATGTTTTTTGTTTGGGGTGTGGACCCATTTTCATGGGGCGAAGATTTTTGTATCCCACATACCAGTATATATATTTTTAGAGGGAGAGACACCTTAATGTCTCTTATGGGTCTCGAGCTAAAATGTTTGGGAACCACTGCATTTGATGGTTCAAAACTTTAAAGTGTTTCAGATTTACTTGTACGTGACCCGACGGATGATTATGTTTCATTCCCTCCGGCAGACTCTCAGATCGCGGTCCCGGCCACCACCGTCTCGTCCAAGACCTTCTACAAGCTGGGCAACGACTCCTTCAAGCTCGTGAAGGAGAAGATGAGGTGGGACGAGGCGCGGCGGCAGTGCCAGGCGGACGACGCTGAGCTGGCCAGCATCCTCAACCCCATCACCCAGGCCTACATCACCCTGCAGATGAGCAAGCACAACCAGCCCGTGTGGATCGGCCTCAACAACAACGAGGTGAGGAAGGAACCCAAAAACGAACCAAATCATGACACTCATGTCTGAAATGAATGAAATCATCTCTGTCTTAACCCTTTTAAGAACCTGAGGCCGATTCTACAAAATAATTCCTTCTAAATCAATTGAGTCAATTGACAATATAGACAAAAATTGTACCATTATGCACATTTGTTTTAAGATTATATGATATAATATATACATATATTAGATATATATTATCTTAGTGTACCAATTATATTTAGATACATGAAAATAGGTGAGCCAATAATGTGATGGCTGGTCAGTAGGAGACTCAATTGAGTGAGTCTGCTGTTCATCAAATTATTGGCTCAGGAATGCGACAAAAAAACAAAACACTTTGAATTCATGGGGTGTGTGCTTGATGCAGAATTGTGAAATCATCCGCCAACGGCTTCTGCCAGAAATATGGGGAGGGGATGGGGAGTACCCCTCCCCTAGCTGGGCGGGGGTTTCTTTCTTTTTATGAGTTTGGCGTTGTCATAATGTCATATTCTACTAAAGCCTGAAAACCCATTTTGGCAGCCAGCTCGGTAGCATGGCTCGTTAGTCAATAGACTTCGAATCCACACCTCCAGGGTTTTTTTTTTCTTTTTTCTAAAGTTTTCTTTTTTTTTACACCAAATAATAAGAATGATCAAACACAATTAAAACATACGAATCAATGAAAACAAAAAACAGAAGAAAGAAACAAAATAATACACAAAAAAGAAGAAAATAAAACAGAAAAACAGCTTGACATAACTACCGTAATTTCCGGACTATAAGCCGCGACTTTTTACCCTTGATTTGGCTTATACAACGGTGCGGCTTATCTATGGATTTTTACAGCTAACGCAGAGCCATCTAAGGCTCTGAGCTAACGAAACGGCCACTAGGGGGCCACCTGCGGCTTATAGTCCGGTGCGGCTTGTATACGTACATATTTGGGATTTTCCCTAAATTTGGCTGGTGCGGCTTATATTCAGGTGCGCCTTATAGTCCGGAAATTACGGTACTATAGTACAGCATTTCCAAGTTGAGTTAGGCAGGAGAAGAACTGGAGACATGACTCACAATACACTTCAGAATCAATTATATAAAAGCTATTTTTTTTCCAGACACAACAACCACTTCATGACACTTTTACAGACCCAACAACCTCTACACACATATAACATATAACACCCAAATACAATATCACAGAAGTCCATCTAAGTATGAAACTGTCCATTTTTAATTGCCTTGCGGTCATTTCTTCCATTATATAAACCTGCTTCAGTCTCTGCTTTCATTGGGTTATAGTAGGTGGCTTTATTTCCTTCCAATTTACTGTTATCATTTTCTTAGCAATCAGTAAAAGTATCCTTAATATGTAACTCCATGCACGCACCTCCTCTGGTATAATACCAAGCAGACATAACTCAGGACCAAAAGGAATATTCAACCCTAAACATTTTTCGATTTCCTTATTAACCTTTTTCCAAAACCTTGAAATTATTGGACAGTCCCAAAAAATGTGTGTATGGTCCCCGATTTCCCCACAATTTCTCCAACACAGTTCTATGGATGGTGTTTTCACATATGAGGAGATGACCAGAGGAGTATTGAAATACCTAGTTTTGAGTTTCCAATCGAATTCCTTACACATCTGGCTATTTATTCCCTTGTGACACCTCCAGGGTTTGAATCGTGCTTACACCACTATTTGTGTGCCAACCTCTAACAACTTTTTTTGCTGATAAAGTAGGATGTTTTAGGCTGCGATGTCAGAGTCCGACATACCAACGTGGCCGGTTAAGACTCACCCGTGGCTTCCCAATGAGGTAGAGGTAGAGTTACTTAGTGTTAGTAATGTCCGACATACATTGCTATTTATCACCCTGTATTTCTATCAGAAATGGTATTTTATTTCTGTCAGAAAGGCAGTAACCAGACTGTTAATTCTGTCAGAAAGACACCCGTGGCTTCCGCGTTCGGTGCCACTCAAAGTGGTGGAAGCCTCGCCTCTACTATGTCTGGCAGATAAAGTTGGCGGCTGATTTCACCCTTCTGCGTAATTGTTCGAAAATAAGTAATTTTCTGGGAACACAGAACACATCAGTTCAGAGTGACGTGCCAGTCGTACTGTAGTTCACGGCAGTCTTACCATTTCTAGACTCCCTTCTATGCCGTGCCGCCATGCTTCCATTAACACCACCATGTGTCCTTGTCCACAGACTGAGGGACGATTCAAGTGGGTCGACAACTGGCCTCTGTCCTACACAAAGTGGGGTCCGAACGAGCCTAAAAACAACTACGCCTGTGTATATATGGATGTGGATAGAATGTGGAAAACGGAGACATGCAGCAATACATATTACTCGCTGTGTAAAAGGTCGCCAGGTGAGACAATCTTTCATGCTCCTCACCATTTCCGAGGTCACTGTAGAAGTGCCATTTGTACATCACATTTGTGGTGGTACCATTTTGCTCCATCCTCAATGACGATTTAGAAAATAAACACAGTCAATGTGGCTCTTTTCAGACAAGATATAGTCTGGTACAGTAAGCCACTGGTTCCTAAACAATGGTTCAGGACCCAAAGAAATTGCATATTTTCTTTGTTTGAAGTAGTGAAAATAGCCAATCTACGAGCTTGGTTATAGCTTGGCTATAGCTTGGCTATTTTTGAACTATTCTAAAACGATTGAGAACCACTGCAGTAAGCAGTTGGGTTCCATGCTTGTTCTACAAAATACCACAGTTGAGTGCATGTTTTTTGGAAACATTTTGGTTTTAAGCTGTAGTCTCCTCTCTCTTTTTACAGATATAGCCCCCACGGACCCCCCGCAGCACCCTGGCATCTGTCCAGAACCAAAGAAGAGAAAAACCTGGGTACCGTTCAGGGGTCATTGTTATTCCTTCGTCAACTCTGTGGTGGACAACTGGGCCCACGCCACAGTGGAATGTATGAGAATGGGTAAGACTTTAAATTGTTTCCATTTTAATGCTGCTTTTTACATTATGTTTGCCTTCATAGTCTTAGCAGTTGGGTGGGGGGTTTTCATGACATGAAATGCAGCTCAAACTGCTTTACAGAGCAATACAAAATAATAATAAAACATCCCACGTGGTCTACCAGAATCAGAATATAGGGTCGACGTGGTGTCTTCCACAGACTATTCATAAGTACTCTACCAAAGTTCTATAGGCTTATTATCCCACCTTCAATGTCTTCACATATTGTATAGTTAATATAAAACACATTATTCAGGCACATTTCAGCCAACTCTGCACTTTAACTTGTTGATGGAATTTGTATGTATGCCTAGATTTTTCTTTCAAGGACAGCCTTAACGCTGATGGTAAACTGCATGGTATCGGTATATACTTTCTGTGTCCCATAAGGAGCGACTCTGGTGAGCATTCTGGACCCTGTGGAGGGTCGGTTCATACAACAGAACCTGGAGCTTCTACAGGACGGTGCCAAGTCCTTCTGGACCGGCCTGTACAAGAGCCATGAAGGTGAACGTAATGTTGACTTTGGTCTCCAACTCCTGGCCAGTGTTATTTTTTAGAGCAATTTCGTTATTTTAGTTTTAGTTTTAGTCATAGTCTTTTGAATACAATTTAATTTAGTTTTTATTAGTCATATGAAATGTTTTAGTTTTAGTATAGCTTTAGTCAACATTTTAGTCAAAGTTAATGACTTCACTAGTCCCTCCTCAACATTTTAGTCTAGTTTTTATTTGTTGACAACATTGTTAGTATATTTGCATTACAATTCAATAATGACCATCCTGACAGTTAATCTCTGACCACTTATTTGCAGATAAATGGATGTGGATTGATAACAGCGTGGTGGACTATACCGACTGGAAAACAGGGATGCCAAAATTGTCTGAGTCAAACTCCTGTGTAGAAGTCATTTCTGACAGCGGTAAATGGAGCACAAACAGCTGCAATAGGTACAAGTCTTACATCTGCAAGACTCCCAAAAGTAAGTTCAACTAATCATCAGGTTTGCTTTAAAGATGGAGTGCCGTGATTTTTGTAATTGTTCTGTCTTGCTTAACATTACTCTAATGTGTATATCTTTTGTAATGTATTGTGTATGCCTTGTCTGTATCTTGAACGGTGACGTCATGAACGCAAAACAAATTTCAGTGAAAGCTGACAATAAAGTTGTATCGTAATAGACCCCCAGGTGTGGTTAAATTATAATATTCAAATATGTCTTCCCTGTATATTTTTGGTTTCTTCCTGAAAGCTGAAAGTCTTTTTTATCATAACCCTAACCCCTCCCACATTATCAAACAACAACAGCTGTAGGCGAGTCTTAAGTTCAGGTGGGTGGTGCTAAGGTAAAAACCAGGTATACTTAATAAACTGGTGGGTGTGGCCACATAAAAACATAATTTTAACACTTTCTGTACACTTTTTTTGAAATAAATCTTCCTCCTAGTATAATCATAGTACCCGATGATTATGTTTTGGTGGGGGGGAAAAATCATGGCACTCCAGTTTATATTGCCATTATACATCTGTTACGCTGTTACGCTACTTACAATATTGGTTATGCTTGCTTTGCAGTTATTGTACCAACAGAAAAGCCTCCAATTACTGGTAAGCTACAGAATTCTATTTTGATAAATGCCATTTGATAAAATTAATAATAACGCCATAAAAAACAAAATAAATAAATAAATGAAAATTAATGTAATGAAACCTTCAAGTACTCGGGTCCAAGTAATGGACTTTTACTACATATTATGTAGTAAAAGTACATTAGTGGACCCGAGATGTAGTGGAGTAGAAGTAAAAGTATTGGAAATTGAAAAAACTGCCCTTAAAAGTATTTTAGAGTAAAAGTATTTTTGTAGTTACTTTTCACCACTGTTCCTAAGACTGTTATGTTGTCCCGTTCAGCCCTCATAGTGGAGGAGGCTCCTCACGGGAACGCCGGCGTGGTCATAGCCGTGGTCCTGGTCATCATGGCTGTGGTCGGACTGGGAGGCTTCCTGCTCCGCAAGAGGATGCCCAAATTACCCACCCCGGTCCTGGGAGAGTGCACCTTCGACAACAGCCTGTACTTCAACAACCCCATCCGCTCCGCCGTCGACACCAAGGGACTGGTCGCCAACATAGAACAGAACGAACAGTCTTAATTAAGCCTCGGTTATACTTAAGTTGCGTGTCGGTGTTGTGCTCAGCCTGAGATCAATACTGTACATTTCCGGGTGTCTGATCCGGTCAGGAGCGGAAATAACTTGCGTCATGACTCATGTATGTTGTAGTCACTGGTTGTAGTCATCAGGCCGGAACCACCAAGCGGGAACCAAGCACCCTGCGATCAAAATAATGCATAATTTCAGGGCCTACCCAATAAAACCCTTGATGCAGTCAGTGTAGTTTAGCTTATAGGAATAATTTGTTTGGTACCAACTAGTATAGCGACTGGCGAGACTAGTAGTTATTCTCGATTCACCATTTAAATGGGGATTGGGGGAACAAAAAAGTCACACGGGCCAGTTTGGAACAAATACCAGGCTTTCCTTCGAGGTGGAAAGTCTGGTGACGCAAGGTTAGTAAATAGCAGATCTACAAGCTCACAACACATTTGTGAGCTTGTGAATATCTGCTATTTACTGCATGCAACTAAGTATATATCAGGTGTTGATGGCGAGTTCTCTGGCTTTGGGTAGATGAACACTTATAGAGTTGCTTAAAATAATTTGGGGGGTCTGTGAGAGAAACAAAAACACATGTGATTTCCAATCATCAAGTAGTTAATATGGTATGATTATGGTGAATATATGTTCATTCTTATGCAGCACAGTTCCAAAAATGATAATGATTGTTTTAATTTGTGATAATGTGAACTGTTGAAAATGATTTCTGAGCTTTATGACAAATGCGGTTTACTGGTTAGTATGTGTATAGATTTTTTACGTCCATTTAACCAGTTAAACCAAGAACCTATCAATCTTTATCTCTACATTGAAACCACTATAGGATGCCAGGCCTACACATTTTCTATTGTTTTTGTGTTGGATGTTTTTGCTTATGACATTGTAAATACAGGAGATACTTTAATAAAACATAAATAAACTCAAGTAAATTCTGTCCGTTTCCTTTCACCCCCAACAGACTACTTATATATTTCCACAACATGCAGATAATTTAATTACAAAATGCAGCAGGTAATAGATTGTAATAAAATCACCTTTCCTCCCTAGACAGTGCCCCCCCAGTGCCTCCCCAGACAGTTCCCCCCCATTGCCCACCCCAGTGTCCCCCCAGTGCCATGATAGATTCATCGAAAACACCCGACCTATTTTCTGTTGACTGATAATGTCCTTCTAATACGTGAGGGGGCCGTGGATTGTCATTTACTGTTTTCATTTATTTTTAATAATAATTTTGATTTTGTGAGGAGGAGCTGGGCAACTGGAGCGTCAGGGCAGCAGGAGGTTCTCTACCAAAATAATTATTACAAATAAATGAAAACAGTAAATGACAAACCACGGCCCCCTCCCCTATTAGAAGGACATTATCAGTCAACAGAAAATATCACTGTTTGGACACCAAGGGCACGCCTCCCCAGGCCTAATTGAATGATGGAGAGCATATGTAGGCCTGCCTGAGAATAATCCTCCGAATCCACTGGCCTAATACAATCAGCAACCTGGAACTGTGGCAGCAATCAGGCCAACACCCTGTGGAAAAAGACATACTACAAAGACGATGGCGATGGATTGGCCACACCCTTCGCAAGCCTGCAGCTAGTATCACAAGATACGCCCTGTTCTGGAACCCACAAGGGAAAAGGAAAAGGGGCAGACCAAGAAACACCTGGCGGCGTGACCTAGACGCAGATGTGAAGAGATCTGGCCATACATGGGGACAGCTGGAGAGAATGGCCCTGGACCGAGATGCCTGGAGAGCTCATGTTCGTGGCCTATGCCCAAGGTTGGGCGATAGGCATAAGTAAGTAAAGTATATGTAGGCCTGGGTGATTGGGGAGCGGCATGCACCTGGTTACCAGACAGACAACACAGAAGAGACAATGCCAGAAGGATGTAATGTGTAGGATGTAATGTGCTATCACTGCTCTTTATGGAAGTAAATTCAACGACATTCAAACTGTGGACATTGATTCCTTTATTCTGCGTACATTCAAAGTCTCTGGGTGCATCAGTGGGTTTTGTTGGCCAAGGTGGAAAATTTTGGAACCATAATAGTAAAAACCTGTCCTATTGGATTTAGAGGTTGGAATATTGGTTTTCAAAGTAACAATTAAGGAGGACTCAAACCACGAATTGGACATTCTGCGACACAAGTGGACGCAACAGCAACAATGGCTCATCAATTTTAGTAGCCTGGTATGTAGTGGACACAGAATTTAAAAGCTGTATAGGAAGCAATAACACATGTGCAGCCAGGGACACATTAGCACATTGCCACATTCCACACCAAGCCAACAGGGCAAGAGGTGTCACTGACACCAAATGGGCCATTAGACAACGGGCCCAGGAAACAAAATAAAAAAATAAAAGGGACACCTTGAAATATAAATGTTACTTAGAAGAGCCTAGGGTGATTTATTTTTTAATGAAAACAGGAAAAACTTAAATAACAAACAAACAAAAAAAGTTTTAATAGACCAAATACGTAAACCTAAATTCTAATGCTAAACCTAACCTCACAGGAAGCCACGAGCTAGTCATAAAACCTGGCACAGGCTAATTGAGGAGCCATGGAGTGAATGAACCCTAAACCCCAAAAAGGCTAAATAAACCAAAATCCTAAAACAATCGGGTAAACTTAAACTCAGGGATGAACTGGAGAAAATCTAAGAGTGGTTAGATCAGGCTTCCTTCAAATACATGGCGAATGCACTCATTCCTTGCACTGTACTTACATCTGTAGGGGATTCGAACCTGGACAACATCCCACCCTTCAGACGAACGGATCTACAAGTGGATTGCTACCCAGGAATGACATTCCAACATGCAACAGCCCTACTAGAGAACACACCACTGTAGCACATTGCATCCTGTCGGTTGGGATAAACAACAAGGGCCACACTACTGCATCAGCACAGAAGTCAATGAGAGGGAACATCATAGCAGCACAGAACTCCTTTCCAGCCGCAAGTATCCATGTCCCTTTAATCAATTTCACAAATGGCCTCCCACAAAGGGATAGGCATAACTTCAGAGATTTAAATCACGTTATTGCAAAACAAAATTTCCTCCCGAAATTGGATGAACGGGATTTTAAAGTGGCTAATGATAGTTGTAGTTCTATTTTTAACTATTTGTTAAAGACATTTCCCCTCCAAGTGCCCCCCCAGTGTCCCCCCAGTGGCTCCCCAGACAGTGCCCCCCAAGTGCCCCCCCCAGTGCCTCTCCAGACAGTGCCCCCCCAAGTGCCCCCCCAGTGTCCCTCAAGTGCCTCCCCACTCCCAGACAGTTCCCCCCAGTGCCGCCCCAGACAGTGCCCGCCCAGTGTCCCCCCAGTGCCTTACCAGACAGTGTCCCCCCAGTGCCTCCCCAGACAGTTCCCCCCCAGTGTCTTCCCAGTGTCCCCCCAGTGCCTCCCCAGACAGTGTCCTTCCAGTGCCCCCCCAGTGTCCCCCCAGTGTCCCCCCAGTGCCTCCCCAGACAGTGTCCCTCCAGTCATAGAGCTACATAATGAAGCCTGTTTGAAGCACCCTCGTATACAGTATGAGACGGACCAATAAAGTATCCCGTAGACGGACAAAGTCACATTAATGTCACCATTGCCATGGCTACTATGAAGAGTCAAACACAGCTGGCGTGGAATGTCCTTGGTGCCATTATCTTTGTTCTCCGACACAAAGGAAACACAGAGCCAACTCCAGACTGAGCTACCTAATGTAGTCCAACCTGTCAGCAGGTCCCCTCCTGGGTTATTTGTAATGCGGGAGCTGGCAAAACCTTTTGGGAACTCAGATTAGCTACAACGTGACACACTCTTTCTTTACAAAATAAAAGTGTTATTTTAACCCTGAGAGTTTAGTAATTGTAGATTTTTACAATCGAGTTTTGCACGTTTGTAAAGCCCTCGTGGCAACATGATGCATTATAAACATAACATACAGTATGTTATAATCTGCTTATAACTGCTTATAACCGACTTTATGTTTGGCTGCACTTGGGTTTTGCACTCTGATAGCACAAGCTCGTTTTGAGCTTGTATAGATGTGCTGAAAAAGGTAGTTGACGAACACTTTTCATCATCGTTTTAGTCGCCGAAATCAACACTGCTCTCTCGTGTCAGTTGTCGAACTACATCACCAC
Organism: Protomyctophum parallelum; assembly: GCF_964188405.1. Lineage (NCBI taxonomy): Eukaryota > Metazoa > Chordata > Actinopteri > Myctophiformes > Myctophidae > Protomyctophum > Protomyctophum parallelum. Next base: position 28,218,449 of record NC_139712.1, on the reverse strand, counting down.
CTCCTCCGGCTCCTAGCCCCCCCCACCCCGACCACCATACCAGCCATAATGAGGCAGCTTTCCTTTCCCCATGGCAACCTCAGGCCTGACCGTTGCAGGTATAATCCTCTGCAGCTTGCACAACTCTTTACTTGTCACAAGAGGGTTTTAAACCAATAGCCCGTGCACACTCCCTAAACAAGCCCTGCTGGATCAGCTGGTAGGTACTGCATAAGCCTTGTTTCATCTGCCATGCTTTAAGTGTCCCCTCCTAGTCTGCCTCAGGGGTCTGGTAACTGCTAGAATGTGTTTCCTAAAGTGAACAGTGTGTTGTTTTCTTAGCACTGGTGCCACTCTGACATGCAAGGTTGCCCACTGTGGGAGGATGCTAGAAAGTTTTGTGCAAACAACTCTCATCTCTATAGGGACGTTGCCATGGGTGCACTTGTACATTTGTTCTGTGATGATGAGTCAGAGATTATACAATATACTTGAGATATTCTGGATAATTCAGAATGCTATAGTGATACACTTGCTCACACATCACACATCGCAACGTTGTTTGTCATGGTTTTGTCCGGAAACTGACTCACTTGTTTTTGTTTTTACTTTTAGGGAATCGCAGTATACTTCACAAAAACTTTTCTACCTCCTCACCTATGACTAATAATAGCCATTGGATGCTCTATGCTTCATAGAATTCTGGACCAGTAGCCTAATTCAGCTCAGAATACTGTATATGTTTTTGCTCTTTTGCAGTTCAGCTTGTATATGGCACAAATTCACAATAGGCATTCTGTCATTTCATACGCACACAAAACAATAATTCCTCATAGAACGAGAAGCTCCCCCTTCGCGGCTCAACTTTGTCCCCCTCTCCCTGCCCCTGTGCTCTCTCACTTGCCTGCGCTAATCTTTTTGTTGTGGACCGAGGGGCCCAGTGCTTTGGCTGACCATCGCAACACTATGGGGTTCTAGTTCAAGCCCGAAGGATACCCACCGAGCCCTCCCGCCACCCTCCACCCGATTAGGCAGTCCTATAATTAACGCCTCCCTCTTGCCGGAACACATCGCGTATTCATCCTCAGCGACTGGCTCGGAATTTGCTTTCTCTTTGGCTCCTTTTTAGCTCTGCTGTTTTCACTTGTCCCCTTGTTCTCTCCCACATCGTCGTTGCTTATACCGATCTGTGAAGCCCTCAGCCAGCTGTCCCAGGAGTGTCAGGGAGTTGAGGAGGGGGTCCCCCAGATAAGGAACATGTGGTTCAGGAGCAATGCTTTGCCATTGCTGCTACTGCACCTCGGTCTGCTGCTGGGGAGTGCCCCCCCGGAGGTCAAGGGTCGGGAGGAAGTGGGTTACCTGCCGCAGGCTCTCAGGGCCTTAGGCTTCTCGGACGTCCAGCCGCCTCGCCTGTACAAGAACCACACTGCGGCCCTACTCACCAGCGCGCTTCTCAAAATGGTGCGCTGCCCGGAACGAACTGGCGCCACGCAAGAGCTGTGCGACAAGGTAAGGAATATAGAACGCTCCGGGAAAGCATCCCTGTCACTTAAACTTTTAGCTGGATATATCGTCTCTGCCGGGTGGACATAGCCTGGAAACCAGAGGAAACTGCCACAGGAAATAAAATGCCCTGGGCAGATATTGGTCTGGCATGCACTCAGTTTGAATAAAATGTTGGTACCCTATGGTTGTTACACATTACTATGAGCTGTGCGACCTCTCCTCTCTGCTCAAGTTTATCTCCCGTGGTTAGCACCTCCTCCCCACTATTGTGCACTGTGCGCTTCTACCTCTTTGTTTGTAACCGCCCCTTGGAAATAAATCTTCCATACCGAAGTTCCAGACTAATATCTATGCAGTGATATTAGTCTGGCCATGCCAGGCTAGGGTGGACACGTCATTTTGTCCAAACTGTTAACCTTTCAGGATTCAAATTCACAACTATCAAAGGTAGCATATCGACAAGCTCAAAGTGCCGCGTATATATTTATTTATTTCAGTATAGCTAGGTCTTATCAGGCAGACCCCACGTATTATGCATCCTATCCCTGCCTGGTTATTCCAGCAGCCCTGCTTGTTATGGCTGGAATGTGTGTGTGTGTGTGTGTGTGTGTGTGTGTGTGTGTGTGTGTGTGTGTGTGTGTGTGTGTGAGTGTGTGAGTGTGTGAGTGTGTGAGTGTGTGAGTGTGTGAGCGTGTGAGCGTGTGAGCGTGTGAGCGTGTGGAGGCTTAAGACATTGACCTCTGTGGGTCATTCATGCCGAGTGGCTTTAGGCATCCCTCGGTTTGACATGAACTAAACAGTGGTGGAAAAAGTACTTTTACTTAAATAAAGTATCAATACTGCAATATAGAAATGCTCTGTTACAAGGATACTCGTAACATAGTATTTCTATAGTTATAAGTACAAATGTATTTCCGCCAAAACTAAAAGTACTACTCATTACGCACAATGTCCCATTTCAAATGTATACAAATCTTTAAAAAATAGCAGTTTCAACTGATTAACTGCCGTTTCAGTCTTGCGTTCACTGAATACTGTAGCTCACTGTACTGAAACGACCGGGTAGCCCTTCACCCACTCATTAAACCCTCTGTGTTTTTGTGTGTGGGCCTAGTTGGGCTTGTGTTCAACTCACCATAATACAACAGCAACAAAGGCAATTCTTATAAGAGGAGCTCTCTTGGATATTACAGTACACCCCAGGATGGGGAAGGCGTAAATAAGCCTTTTTTTATATCACGCTATGGGAGGAAGTGAATATTTGTACATAGTCCTCTGACCTATAATGCCCACCACTTCCGCTGATATGTAAATGCCAGTCCTCGCTTTGAATCACTCCACGCTGATGATTGCTCATTGTAAGAACTTGTTTTTTTTATTTATTTTTTATCAAAAGTTAAAGTAGTGCCTGTACACATTTTGCTACTTTTTCTGCAACTTAATTTGATCTTTTCATGTCTGTCAAGTTATGAGATGTATTTGCCATGTGTATGCAGGACCACAATGGAAATAAGTCCTGGACTTCATTGTGTCCTATCCTCGCATTGTTTTTAAATCTCACCTTGTTTCCTGTGCCTGTGACAGTGCTTGTCACCAGACACGGTCCTCTCTGCGCTAGAGGATGACACTAAGGCTTACATCACAGAGGAGGACTACCGGAGAATATCCACAGTTCTGCTGTACTACATCATCAACATGCAGGCAAGGTTATTATAACGAAAACTAACGGAATAACGAAAACTGAAATAGTGTTTGTTTACAAAACGAACAAAAGCGAACGGAAATTACAAACAAAATGCCCTTTTCGTTTGTGGATGGTTGGTCGTTCATCTGTAACTGGATACGTTTCGTTTTTATTACACAATACTTACATTTTCAATCCTGTACCTGAGCTTTTTTATTAGTATAAAAATAAATAAAACTAACACTAAAACGAATAAAAACGAACTAAAACTATTAGCATGTTCAAAAATAAAAACTAGCAAATCCGAATTTGAAATGTCTATATATTCAAAACAACCTATAACCTAAAATGAAAAATCTAAAACTATTATAATATTGCATGCAGGACGCGTGTGGCCCAGCCTCTTCCTCCTCCTCTTCCTCTCCCAGCTACCAGTTCTACCTCCTGGCCCTGACCGGCCTGCACCCTCATGAGGACAGCCACTTCCTCTCCCCTAATGAGACGGAGAGCATTCTGCAGCTCATCAACCAGCACTATGAACCTGCTGCCGACTCCCCTGCTGCCTCACCTCCCTCGCAAGTAAAGGATTTGTTTACTTTCTATATTGTCTCAAGAACTCTTGTTTTCACACGTATACTTTTGGGGCATTATTCTGGCACTCTCAGTCACTGTGACTTTGATCAAGTGCCACCATGCGTCACGACAGGCCCTCTGCATGACACATCTATCTATAAATGCACCAAGTCTCTCTCTGTCTGTCTGTCTGTGTGTAATCCACGTAACTTGAGAACCGTTCGCCCCACCGACTTCAAATTCGACACACGCGAGTCGATCAGACCCTGCAAGGTTGTCCAGAACCGCCCAAAAAAGGCCTCTGCCCGGGCTCTGGACCGGGCCCCTGCCCAGCGTTCATATATGGAGCTGTTCTGACGTCACAACACTCCATATTTGGTCATGCCTGACACAGAACTCCACAAGCTGGCCTGTTCTGACATCCCAACACTCCATATTTGGGCATGTCTGACACAGAACTCCATCATGGGAATAAAGGGACACAGAGAGACACATAAATAAATCTGACATCATTCTGACGTCGGGCATAAAAGCAACACAGACATACCGGTAATATCTGGGTGGGGCATCGTTCCAAGTAGGCCAGTGCCCAACGGGCACCGCTGTAGAGGCCCCACGGGCACCACTCTAGTTGTTAAGAATTTGAAAATGCTAGTTTTCAGAGAGTGACACTCAACTCAACTGAACTCAACTCAAAGTTTATTTATAAAGTACTATACACCGCAACAGAATAAAAGACAACACAGGGGGGGGGGCTGCAGATAAAGCTCTGTCGCCTCAGATTTTTAGCCTATACTGTATATGTACGGTATATATGTCAATGATCAAAATAAAATAATCTGGTGCTTCAGGCTATACTTATCTAATGAGGTCAGCTCGGTATTGTAATCTACTATACTATACTATACTATACTATACTATACTGTAACATTGCTATCTGGACGTAATCATTTGATCCCATCCTATGATCCCACCACAGTGTGTCGATGCCACTCATCTCATGGAGGAGGTTCCGGGGACAGGCAGCCAAGGGGCTGATGCCTCCTCTGTGTCCAGGCTGGCTGCAGCCATCATCTCCCACACCCTGCAAGGACACTGCTTCAGCAAGAGGAACCTCCCCTCCCCAGCCTTTTTTACAGACTACATCTTCAGATCCCTGAATCGCACCAGCAGCCTGCAGATTGTTGGTAAATTCTGGAGGAATGGTTTTGGTTGATTTATTCTTTTGGTTGGTCTTCTTTAAATTTGAATCATGTTCTTGTATCATTTCAGGTCTTTCATTGCACTTGGATGACTCAGTGGACTTGATTTGGTGCTCTGTGTCCGACTTCTAATGACATTTCTTCATTCAGATCTAGAGGAGCTACTTCATCGGCTGGGCGTAGGAAAGGGACGGGAGAGGCGGAGCATCACATCATCAGGGGCGGGGCACAAGGTAGACGGCTGTATTCACGAAACACGTGGTGTCGACGCAGACTGGACACAGGTGAGACGGATCTATTTACCTACACTTGACTATAGAGAGAGAATATGCGCATGCATACAGTGAGTGTTTTTGCATTGCTCTTTAAAGTCACTAATGATAGCCTTAGTGATGACTAGGTTAAATTAGCTACAATTGACTGCATGGCATTCAAAGTATGTGTATACAGTTTGTGGTTTCAGAGCTTCTACCTAGCCCCAATGACCCTACAAGGGTCTTGAGGTCCGTCCACTGACATCTTCTGGTCCCACAAACAAGGCTGAAGACCAGGGGAGACCTGATCCTTTTCCACTGTAGCGCCCAAACTGTGGAACGATCTTCCACCCCATGTTTTATGAATGAGTATCAACATCCTAATACATCCTAATACTGGGGGGTCAAATTATGACAGGCAATTCCTGCTGTCAAAATATGACCCCCCAGTCAAAAAACACTTTGTTTGAAATAGACACTCATGCTTTCCAAGGTGTGATTTGGGGTCCTAAGGATGAATACAAAATGGGTATCAACATCTTAAAACCAAAATGTTGAATTGTGGGTTTGAGCTCACATGCCCTTTTGATGTAAATCAAAAGGGGTGGGGGGGGGGGGGTACTACCTGTGAGTGGGGAGTGTTGGCTGATGAATGAATATCAACATCCTAATACATCCTAATACTGGGGGGTCAAATTATGACAGGCAATTCCTGCTGTCAATATGACCCCCCAGTCAAAAAACACTTTGTTTGAAATAGACACTCCTCCCAGCCAACACTCCCCTGACAGGTAGTTTCCCCCCAAAGGGCATGTGAGCTCAAACCCACAATTCAACATTTTGGTTTTAAGATGTTGATATTCATTTTGTATTCATCCTTAGGACCCCAAATCACACCTTGGAAAGCATGAGTGTCTATTTCAAACAAAGTGTTTTTTGACTGGGGGGTCATATTTTGACAGCAGGAATTGCCTGTCATAATTTGACCCCCCAGTATTAGGATGTATTAGAATGTTGATATTCATTCATTCATCCTACTCCTTCTCCCAGCCAACAATCCCCACTGACAGGTAGTACCCCCCACCCCAGAGAGGATGTATAGGGCCTTATAGTCCTACTCCTCCTCCCAGCCAACACTCCCCACTGACAGGTAGTACCCCCCCCCCCCTCCCCAGAGAGGATGTATAGGGCCTTAGTCCTACTCCTCCTCCCAGCCAACACTCCCCACTGACAGGTATACCCCCCCCCCCCCTCCCCAGAGAGGATGTATAGGGCCTTAGTCCTACTCCTCCTCCCAGCCAACACTCCCCACTGACAGGTAGTTACCCCCCCCTTTTGAAGTATTTTATATTTGTTTACTAAGTTGTATGTGCTCTATTAATAAAGTGGATTTGATTGGATAAACTTAACTCTAACTATCCAGTATATGTTTTGCATGAGGCGTAATTTCAGAAAGATAGGGGGTGGAAAAGATTTACTAGACCCATTTTTTATTTAATGAAAATAGTGGATCTACAAGCTCGTAGCTTCACCACCAAATTTCTTCAGTAAAATGGCTGAATTGATATCTCCTTTTGCATCTGTGAATACCATTATAGCTGGAGATTGGAATAATATTCTAAATTGTAAACTGGATAGAACCCCCCAAGGTAACGGCATAAGCAGGAGTGCTAAAACTATCATAAAAATAATGAACGAAATGGGATGGGTAGATATATGGCGGCTGAGAAATCCGCTAGGTAAAGACTTCACCTTTTTTTCGAACCCGCATCATAGTTACCACAGATTAGATTACTTTCTAATACCACGTACTTTAGCAGCATCAGTTACAAAATGTAGCATTGGTTCAATCCATATATCAGACCATGCACCAATTTCTCTTAATGTGTGCCTGCAAAGCCCAAAAAGCACCTATAGATGGTAATGTAACAGAGCCATTCTATCTGACTCAGAATTCTGTGACTATATTAGAAAACTCAAATGAATGCCTTTCTGGAGCGATGTAACTAACTAATTTAAATAAATGAGAACCAACAACAGACACTGAATAAACCAATTTCATTATCAGAAATAATAGAGGCTATCGACGACATCCCTTCGGGGAAAGCGGCAGGCCCTGATGGCTTCCCACCAGAAGTATATAAAACATTTAAGAATATTTTATCCCCACTCTTATTAAAAATGAATATATATATATAATATATATAAGTATGAATATTCCTTCCTAAATCAAAGGTTGCCAAATTCAACACAGACGGCCAGTATTACTCTAATTCCAAAGGAGGGTAAAAACCCAGAGGAGCCCTCCTCATATAGACCAATCAGTTTACAATGTGTGGACAACAAAATACTGGCCAAACTTATAGCTAAAAGATTGAACCCTATATTACCACACATTATAGGACCTCAGCAAACAGGATTTGTGGAGGGGCGTCACTCTTATACCAACATAAGGCGTTTATTGGGGGTCATTCAGTATGCAAAACATAAATTTTTTGACTCGGCAGTGGTCTCCTTGGACGCGGAGAAAGCATATGATAGAATAGAATGGAGATATATGTTCAAGGTTCTGGAACGCTTTTCTATGGGCAATGCATTTATAAGTTGGGTGAAACTGTTGTATACTTCACCACAAGCAATGGTTATAAGTAATGGTTGTATATCACCACAGTTTACCCTTGAACGCTCCTGCCGCCAGGGCTGTCCATTATCGGCACTTCTATTTACTGTAGCCATTGAACCTCTGGCAGAGGCCATTAGAACGCACCCACAGGTCAAGGGGATCAATAGCGGGAAAAAAGAGCATGTTATCTCGCTATATGCAGATGATATACTACTTTTTCTTAGCAACCCTAAGAGAACTATCCCAGCTGTATTAGAAATAATGAATGAATTCAGTAATTTCTCTGGTTATAAAATTAATGTGAGCAAATCCATAGCCTTACCACTGGGAACAAGAGATCCAAATAATATAGTATATCCAATCAATCTGACTGATAAAGGCTTCAAGTATCTAGGGATATATATTCCTTACCACTTGGAGGATTTAGTGAAGACAAACTTGACCCCCATTATTAAACAGATTAAATTGGACCTAACCAGATGGATGGAGCTTCCAATATCCTTCTTGGGACGTATCTCCATTATCAAAATGAATATACTCCCTAGAATTTTATACCCTATGCAAATGATACCCAACGTCATACCCAACAGTCTTTTCAAAGATGTAAATAGGGCCATGTCAGCATTTGTTTGGAGAAATAAACGCCCAAGAGTGAAATTGGAAAAGCTCCAGCTCCCAGTGGAAAAGGGAGGATTAGCAGTCCCCAACTTTCAATATTATCAATGGGCAACAGTAGTGAACAATTTAGCAGAATGGGTGGAACAAGACCCCAACTCAACATGGTTGGATCTGGTACCACAGGGTTGTAACTCCATAGTGCTACCAAATCTACCATTCATAACTGATGCTAAATTGTTACCAGGTATTGGGGCTAATTTTATTCTGAACAACACCCTGAATACATGGAATAACATAAAGAGGGCATTCTCAATGTCAAAGAAATATTCTTTTTATGCACTGATTGTTAACAACCCTCATTTTATCCCCTCTTGTAATGACCCTGGGTTCAAGGAATGGCATACAGTAGGAATTCAGGTGATAAATGATCTATACCAGCATGGTACCTTGAAGTCTTTTGGACAACTACAGGATCAATATGGGTTATCCCGGATACATTTCTTTAGGTATTTACAAATTCGAAGTTATCTAAATTCTATACCCCAGTATAAAGAAGGACATGGACCAGAGCAGATTGAGAGACTTGTTCACCAGGTCTGCCAGCTGAAGAAAAAAAGACAAGTTATATATATCAAAAATTTATTTCCATAAAGAACGTTAATACCAACATCAGCAGGCAGTCGTGGGAACAAGACTTACAAATTACAATTAATGACCTTCAATGGAAAAAAATTATGTTAAATAGTAAAAAGATATGTTGCAACTACAAGCCTCAAGAAATCCAATTCAAGATTATACATAAACTACAAACTACTCCATATCAAAGGAGCAAATATGATAAAGACTGCTCTGGTACATGTCTGAAATGTAAAGAAAACGTGGGCACGTATGTGCACCTAATGTGGCGCTGTCCAGTAATCCAAAAAATTTGGGAGGAAGTGAAGAACGAAATTTCTACTATAATAGGGCTAAGGATCGAACTAGATCCCCTACAATGTATCTTGGGCTTACACCCAACGACTCCTGAATTTAACAGATTTAAGAGAATCCTGAATATACTATGGTACTGTGCTAGGTTGTCAATACTACAATGTTGGATTGGGGATGTTGTTCCATCTGTATCGAGTTGGCTCCATAATGTTCTACAACTGCTCCCACTAGAACGGCTCACACATGTTCTCCAAGGAGACATGGATGGATTCTTCTTGGTTTGGGGCCCAGTTGTGGAATACATGGGAGTAGAATACGCAGAAATATTATCAAGAGGTTTGGCAAATTAAGGAACTGTTCATGTTAAGAACAAAGGCTTTATGATTTCTAAAACTACATGAATGATTATATAAGTAGTAAGAGGAAGATGATGTATGGACGTATGTATGTATAATGTATGTACCGTATGTAGGTATGTCGGTTAGTCTGTATGTATATGTGAGTCATGTGTCGGTTTGTACAAAAAAAAAAAAAAAAAAAAAAAAAAAAAAAGAAAGCTCGTAGCTTGTAGCTTGTAGATCAACTATTAGTTTGGGGGCGAAAAGAGAAAACGTTTGAAAATGTTTGCCCATGCATAATGACATTACCAAAATAGGGATGTCACGTTTAAAAGTGGTTCATGGTTGCATAATAGCCTACAATTCCAAGGCTCAAACGCCCCCTGATGTTTTGTCTCTATTTGAATCCGATCAGGTATGTTTCTCGGCCGGTCAGCTGGTGAATATTTTCGCCCTGGATCCACACGCTCCGACCTCCAAGGAGGACTTCAGACGGATCTGCCCGGCCATCGTTCAGCAGTTGCTAGGCGACGCCTGCGCGACGCCTGCGACAGCGAGGGGAGCCCTGCCCACTGCCCTTGAGAGTAAGACCTCATCACTGATTGGACCTCTTCACTGACTCTTCAGACAGACCGACCGCCATCAGTGGTGTAAAGTAACGTACAATTTTGACTTTGAGGTATTTTTTACTGTAGTTGCGTTCATGTCGGTCAGTCTGTCACGCCTCGTGACACGCTCAATATATGGCCCATATGAAGATCACGACACTGACGTCACCTCAACAAATCCTGGATAGCCATACATGGAGAAGACGGGGTCGTCAGATATGCATATATGGAACCAGCCAGCAACTCTATCTGAACTCACGGACACCATGTTGATCTGACCTCATCAAACCCTTAGATCTCCATACAGTATATATGGAGCTGACCTATTCTGACATTCCATATGTTGATCCCCATCGTCCTTCCTCTTCGATGTCTCCCTTTTGACTGATACCTGTCCATTCAAACTCTAGACTCTAGTTCTCAACAGGCCAAAAATGAAGGCCTCATGCCGCCTGGCTTTAATAATTAATAAGCACACATTTTACGCCCTTCCCGAAAACGTTAATTAAAAAAAGAAAAAAAAGAAAGAAAGACAATCCATATATGGGCATTCCCAGACCTATTGTTTCAGCACGTCTCGTTTTACTTAGAATAATACTTACTTATATATCAGAGGCAAATATACTGTACTTTTAATTCATTACAATTATTTCAAAATTAACCACTTCAAGCCCTATACATTTTGGCCATTTGAAAATAGCCTCAAAGAGCCTACAAGCTCACAATGATCTACAAGCTCACAATGCGGCGCATCAACATTTTTATACATTTTATACATTTGAAAACTTGTGAAACAGGACATTCAACATAATGAGTACTTTCTACTTTTGGTACTTTTAAGTTCATTTTGATACCAATTATACTTTTGTTTTACTCAATTACATTTTGAATTCCAGACTTTCACTTGAATTATTTTTTAGAATGCATTTTGTTGAATCAGCCAAGTACAAATACTATATATCCGGGTCTTGCCGGGTTAATGGGTTACATTTCTGTTCCGTTCTTGAAACTCGTCTGTCTGTCTGTCTGTCTGTCTGTCTGTCTGTCTGTCTGTCTGTCTGTCTGTCTGTCTGTCTGTCTGTCTGTCTGTCTGTCTGTCTGTCTGTCTGTCTGTCTGTCTGAGATGAGATTCAATTTATTGTCAATGTACAGTACAAGTACAGCACAGCGAAAAGTATTTTCACCAATAGTGCAAACATGTCAGTAAGGAGGATACATTAATTACAGTAGTACAGTAGTAACTGTCTGTCTGTCTCCTCAGAGTATGGCTACAGTACTGCAGCCGCCATGCTGGTGACGGTGGGCTCCATGTTGGGGATCTGCCTGATCGTCTTCAGGTCGTGTCAGGAGACGTACGCCCTCGTCCTGCAGCTGTTTGTGGGGCTGGCGGTTGGCACCCTATCAGGGGATGCCCTCCTGCACCTCATACCGCAGGTGTGTGTAGACTCGTATGGATGGAGAGCTTCGGTGGGTGCATGCCATCATCATAGGTGAAAGGCCATGCGAGGGTAAACGATTATGAGGTTGCACACAAATAGCCACGATGCAGACTAAAATAGAGTTAAGCCGAATAAGCCCATTTTTGACCACATGAGGTCTTAGCGGTTTAGCCGAAAATCTGGTTTTAACATTGGTCCGGTTGCTCTTCCGTCACCCCCAGCACCAGGATCTTTGCACACGGCCCCATTACCTCCAGTCAAAGTAGGATTTTTAATGCCTCGTGTGACGTGTCTCTGAAACTACGAGCACTCTCCATGTTTTTTCTGATGCATCATCATTTGTGATTTTGTACTACCACATCGCTCCCGACATATTGTTTCTGGTGAAAGGTAAACAGCGTGATCTAACGCTAATAATTGCCTATCGTTACAATGGTGGTCTCCAGGCCGGGAAACCGGAAATGAAGATGATTAAATAGAGGCAAATCCCTGGCAGGGTTTACTTACACTCTGCGGCCACCTCATGGCACAGAAAGAATTAAGATAATAATAAACTTTATTTAGATAGCACCTTTCATGACATGAAAAAAGAAAAGGAAAAACATAAAATGTGTGCAAATGTTAATGTTCATTAAGTGTATTTGATATTCAAAGGGGCATGTGCTAGTGTGTGTTGTATGTGTTTAAACACTTCCTCTGAACACAGACAGGAAGGGGGGTGGAGGTGTTTAATGTTTCCAGCGTTTGTTACGTTTTTCCCTGCTCTGTTCATATAAGCCTGATTGTCTGAGGGAAGTAGCTATTTAGTAGCCTCTCAAAGGCCTTGTGGCTACGCAGCCAGTGGTGTATTTTCAAATTCCAATACTTTTACTTCTACTCCACTACATCTCGAATACTGGCTTTGAATTGTGATGTGACACATTGTGAGCTTGTAGATCTTCTGATATTTGTCAGGTGAAAGAAGCGCTGGTTTCTTTATTTAGTAACAAACGCTCCTCTCAACCGGCCGGTCTCAATCATAAGTTCAGGTGTGCCTGTGCTGTATATATGACAGCAGCGTGTGTGGCAGCCAATCAGGACTAGGTCCTCAGTATGACTCATCTTTATGACTAGGGCCAAATTCCAATCTCGGCCCCCTGCTCACTCACACTCGATCACTCCAGCATGATTGATGTTATGGTGAAATTGGTGACCTGATGAAATATGTGACCATCTTGTGGACTTCACACAACTTGTATGGAGGTATTTAAATACGTGGCCTAAATACTGCCAGGTTGAACTCTGCTAATAAACAAACTGCAACAATTTAAATTCACATTATGTGATTGTCTACACCAGAGGTTCCCAACCATTGGTACTAGTACCACTGGTGGTAGGCTACTTGAACACCCCTCTGGTGGTACACAGAGGAGTCACCCAGAAAACTCACAAAATTTCCAGGAAATCTACCCTGGTTTTGGTGCGTATGCATTCTCTTGCCCCAAAGACAAACTTTGACAACTGTTGTGTGCATCTTTTAAAAGGCAGCTGCTAGCAGGATTGAGGAAGGAAAGGGTTTTTATCTGGATTGGTGATGGTGTGAATGCATCGCACACGGCCATCCTCCCTGGCTCAGCAGACCCTAGAAGAGTTCAGCCAGGGTCACGAGTTTACCGGGGACTGCAGACAAGATGGGAAATGTTAAGACTGACACACAATGGGAAGTGGAAGCAGTGTTTTCCTTTTGATTTGCAAATAACCAAGATCTGTTGTTGAAAGGGGTTCCTCTGTGATGTGATACTGTGTATACTGTATAGGTGCAAATCCACATACAGGTTCATAGGTTCTGTATAACGAGGTCTTGAAGGAAAAAAAAACATACGTAACATACATTTGACCCACCATAATCAAAAGGATAAGGCAAAAATGTCTACGGCTTGCCATTGCAGTCCTCAGTATGATAATATATGTGTAGGAGGTCATGTAGTGTGGTGCGGTTGGGGTGCATGAAATGTACTGTCCAGAGTTCATGATGTTCATGAACATCATGGTACTGTATTTATGACCATTATATGTCTGTCCTGTTTTTATTTGTTGTGTATTTTTTGTTATTGGCAGAGCTGTGTCACTTATTTTGCCTCTTCTCTTGGCCAGTTCACACTTGTAAAAGAGACTTCAGTCTCAATGTGGTTTGTACTGGTTAAATAAAGGTTAAAAAAAAAAAAAGAGGATACATCAGACACACATTTACAATATATCATCTCTATACAAGAGTTTTAGAAAACCAAAACCAAGGTACATACAGTATATCTTCAAAAATACTAGAAAATAAATCATGACGACCCAGGAACCACAACGTATAGTTCCCTATTTAGTAGTATAGTCCCTAGTATAGTAGTATACAGCTTCTAATCAGAAAAGGAGAAGGAAAAGTGGAATTTAAATGACTACAGGTAGGCCTAGTTCTTCTGACCAAACAATTGGTTGAAATAGGCTATCCAGCCTTGCTGAAATGAGCATGACAGCACACCTAGCCGTTAAGATTTGAGAATGAATTAATCAGAAATATTATCAGTTGTGCTGATTAGTGATTAGACAGAGTTTGTCAGAGCAGCAGCAATATTGGCTTAGGAATGGAACAAAAAGGGCTCCTGTATTTTACCATCAGTTATTATGGAGGTACTTGGGGAGCCAAATATTTTCTGAGGTGGTACTTCAGTATAAAAAGGTTGGGAAACAATGGTCCTACTGTATGCTTTTTCTCTTTTCTCTTAATTTTTTAGTGGTGCAACCACTCCTACATCCAGCAATGTCTGTGTACCTGTGTACCTGTTTACCTATGTACCTGTGTGAGCATGAGTGGTGTGCGCATGCGTGAAATTGGAGAGGCTGCGCACGCAGCACAGAAACAGATCACATCTTGTGCTAAATAAATAGCGTCAATGCTAGTGAGCTAAAATATAGCCATCCTTGCTCTAGAAAGCACCAATGTTTCCATCTAGACCACCGGATAATGAGCAAAGACCTCCGAACATTGCGCTAATATTGACCAAACCACAGAGAGCTCCGTAGATTAGGAGTTATTCAGCTTTTAGTTCGCCTGTATAATGGGAAGTGTACGGGACCGCTGTTGTGCAACCCGGTCTAGGTTCGCTAAAGAAGGAAAGGCCAAGCCAAAATAATAATGAAAAAATAGTTCTCAGCGACGCGGATTGATATCCATAATAAAGCTAATCTGACGGAGCAGAGAGAGAGAGAGAGAGAGAGAGAGAGAGAGAGAGGGTGGAGTTGCACCACTCGGTTCACACCTTTTTACTTCGGACTGTGGCCTGCATCGAGTCAATGAAAATTACTGGATGGGTGGCACACTTACAAATCCTGAACCTATGAACCCAACCTACAGTAGAAGTGACAAATTAATAAATCTTTGTTGATTTTCGATTCCATTGTAGATCCTTGGCCTCCATGATGACAGCCACCATCACGACAGTGAGGACTTCATAGAGGACAAGGAGTATCTATGGAAGATCTTGGGCATCATTGCTGGGATCTATGGATTCTTTCTCATCGAAAGATTCTTCTCCTTTGTGATTCCATCTAATGGCCATGTAAGATAAAGAATGTTTTTTTATTATTAATCTTGTTTGCGTAAGCCTTTATCAGTTTGTAAGCACTAAGCATAACAATCAACACAGATATAAAAACTCACGCCACGGACGGTATAGGGATATTTGCACACTAGACGACGTTTAGCTTATCCAGCCAGTGGCAGATAAACTGCAACACCACCAGTTTTACAAAGTCATTGTCATTGTTTGTCATGAATCATGACAGTGCATATCTGCACTCTCCAGCCAGCTTCCTTGAGGCTCTGGCTAACCTCTGCAGAGCGAAGGAGTGTTGAGCCAGGTGACCTCTTGGTGGTGTTGGACTGTAGTCTCCAGAAAACAGTGGGCCGGGTCCCATTTGTGGGTCACGGACCACATTATTTTGGGTCACGACTCGAGTGAAAATCCCATTTTCTTTTCCTACATTAAATAATAGCTATATATATTTTTTTCCTTCATAAAAAACATTAAAAGAACTTAAGAAATACCATCAATAAAATAAATACATAATAATAATAATTATGAATGAAAATAGCCGATATAGTGACACGTTAGGCGCTTGTAGATCTGCTATTTTCACTCGTTTGGGTCCCGGGCAAACGTCTAATCTCTCTTTTGGGTCTGGACCTGAAACGTTAGGGAACAGTACTGGTGTGATGAAGCTCTTTTCTCTGCTACAGGGCCATTCCCACGACCTTCCCTTGGAGATCACTGGCAACGGGAAGGCTACGAGGGGCAAGTCCCTCTCCACCATGGAGCTGGTGAGTGTGCTCAACCCACACCAGCTCTTACTGTAGCCTAACTATATGGTGGGACTCCGGCAGGGCAATAGGCTCCATGCACAGGCGCCATTTTGGAAATAACTCTTCCTCTTCTTCCGGGCCTCTTCCAACTTCCTTCACAGGTGATACAGATGATACTATGCTCTGTTGGTCAAACAGAGTCAGGGTGCTGATATTGTGCATGTTGGCTCACTGGAAACTACACCATGGGTTCCAAATGGCCCTGTACGGGGTCATTTGAGTTATGGGGGGTCATTGAAATTTTTAAGTTTGAGAACGTGTACATTAAATGGAACAGAACCATCATCAGTAACACCTGTGAAGGAAGTCAGAAGAGGCCGGGAAATAGGTTATAGTTATTATAGTTATTTCCAAATTGTTTATATATAGAGCCTATTAAAAAGGACAGGAAATTTGAAGTGGGGTTGGGGGGCTGTTTTAAGTTTTTTGGAAATCTTACACAATTTTCTTCTTTTTTTTTGTTGCTGTAGGCCTACTGGTATATCGTCTATGTCAAGTGGAAACCTCGTTATAGGTCCAGAGCTTGTGGATGTGCTACTTTTGATTATTTTGCTGTAGTATGATCAAGTATTGATCAAAGGTTATTTGGGGTCCTTGGTGGGTGAGTTAAGACTCACAGTCAAGCCCTTGGTAGAACCTTGGCAATGCTGGGCAAGAATGGGGGCTCGGCATCCCTGGGTAGCATTGACTCAGTGTAACTGTGCAGCAGTAGTGCCTTGGCTTCGCAGGGAGCTGCGGAACTTTGGAGTCCTGACCATCATTATCAACATGCATCATCAACCTGATGCATATTTTCTGAAGTAAAGATTGCAATTTTACCATTAATACAGCGAACAAGGACAATATCACAGCCACCCAAACGTGGCAGTTAAAAACTATATACCGGTAGTATGATTTATTTTTTTCTGTGACCAACAGGGAACAGCGGAGGACCTGGAGTGTTCAGAAACACCAGCTGAAGAACCAGCCACCAGGGGCCATACACATCAAAGTAAGCAGAGCTGCCTGGACACACACACACACACACACACACACACACACACACACACACACACACACACACACACACACACACACACACACACACACACACACACACACACACACACACACAATTACACAGTGTAATTAATCTCCTGGCAATGAGATTTCATTTGTCACGGTCCAAGGATGAGCTTTCAGTAGCGAGTGGTGACACAGACATGCCTTTGTGTTCTCAGGACAAGGGGTTCCTCTGCTGGCTGTGATGATAATCGTGGGAGACAGCCTTCATAACTTTGCTGACGGCCTGGTCATGGGGGCAGCCTTCTCCTCGTCGGCCGAGACTGGCCTGGCAACGACCGTGGCCATCCTGTGCCACGAAATCCCACATGAGATGGGTGAGAGTTGGCACCATGCATGCCGTGGCAGGTCATAGTGTTTACATTTGGAACAACATGGTTATTCTCTATTTCAGTGGTTCTCAAAGTGGGGACCTCAGGGTTGCTTGAGGGGGTTCTAAATGGACCATTACAGGTCTGTAACTCTGAGAGTGTGCAAATTGGTTCTTCAAATTTAAAAGGTTCGAGAACCAACTGCTCTAAATGAAAAACCTTTGGTCCCCCTCTACAAAAGTGCAGGAAAACACTAAGTTCCATTTATAATATTCACACAGTATCAGTGACCATTTTGATTCGTATTCTTGTGTTTTTCTGTAGATGTACAGTATGCATGTAAAAGCAAAATGTCTGCCGTGTTAACCCATTAAAACCATCTGTGTAATCTTAGATTTTAGCTATATATAGAAACACAAACTTAAAAAAAAAAAAAGAACTCAAACTAAAAAAAACTAGTATTTATGAACAATAGTTTAGAACAGTGGTTCTCAAAAATAGCAGATCTACTATCTCGTACAGCTGATATTTTTGAGCATTTTCAAAAAATATAGATGGGATGGGAGTTTCCTTGACTTGTTTGAGAACTAATGATCTATAGCTCTACTGTATGTACCTTGACTTCCCAGGGGACTTTGCGGTGTTGCTCAGCTCGGGGCTCTCTGTGAGGAGCGCTGTGCTGTGGAACTTTGTCAGTGCTCTGAGTGCTTTCCTGGGTCTGTACATCGGGCTGTTTGTCTCCACTGAGACACAGGTCCAGCAGTGGATCTTCAGCGCTACTGCGGGCATCTTCCTCTATCTGTCTCTGGTAGAAATGGTAAGAGGCACTACAGGGTAACATTTTGAGGTACTTTTACTTTACATGAATATTTCCATTTTACTCTTACTCCACTACATCCAAGAGGCAAATATTTGTACTTTTAACCCATTACAATTATTTATTATGACGAATATAGCCGATCCATTGCCATTTTAAAAAATTTGAGAAAGTAGGCTACTTACTCTTACTGAGGTCAAATCTTTAATAAACAGGCCTTTTACTTTTTTGAATAGTTCAACCACTACTGTTGGTCACAGAGAAAAACAAACATCACCGACCAGACCAGTCAATTGTAAACGTTTGAGCCATAAGTGATCTTGTTGACATGTTTGTAACATTTGATCACTTGTTTCCTTCCTCTCTCTATACATTTCGTGTCCTCTGCCATCAGCTTCCAGAGATGAGTCGTGCGAAGACCAACAGACCGTGTCTCATGTTCCTCGTCCAGAACCTGGGTCTGCTAATGGGCTGGGCCTGTCTCTTTCTGCTCGCACTGTTTGAACATAAACTCAGGTTCTAAACCAGTGGTGTGGGTCCCCACGTTATTTTCTTAGTGAAAAAACATTGTTTTCTCACTCAACAGTAAACAAACCAACATTCTGTACTGTATACGGTGTATCTGCACATTTCTAAGTTACAATTTAAGAACTTTTAAGATATTTTAACACCGTCAAAATTAATCAACAAACTGTAGTTTAACATTGTCAAATGTTACCTAAGAAAGAGGCAAACATTGTGAAAGCTTTTTTCACAATATTTATCCGTACCAAGTCACAGAGTCAAACAAAATGTAATGCCTCGACTCCTACAATTAGCCCTTGGCCTTCGCTAAGTCCCTCCCCAACCCGTCCTTGTCCAATAGGCGTTAGCAAAGAGGAGACATGGCAAGCTTTCCTTCTCAGCCATTGAGATGCTTGTCAAATGACAGGGCCGGATTTCTCCATATAAATAATCAATCATTTCAGTAGCAAGAACGTCAAGATTTCATCTAAATCGAGTCAACAAGGCCTGCAGTAGGATATGCACTGGACAAATGTGCATGACATTATTTCACTAAGCTAGAAATACGAGGACATGTTAGAGGGAGAAACAGTATCCTACTCAATCAACTTACTTCTGACAGGAGTTTTCATGCAATGCACGCACAGTAAGACTACGGTGATTGGTATTGTCATCACCATGGGTGGGTGAGTCCTGTAACTTTCCAGACGTTAAGCTGTGTTAGTGTATGTGTTCAACAAAAAACACAAACACACACACACACACACACACACACACACACACACACACACACACACACACACACACACACACACACACACACACACACACACACACACACACACACACACACACACACACACACACACACACACACACACACACACTTTCAAAGTTATTGATTATTATCTCAAGTACTGTAGTACTGCAGAATGTCTCATTCTGTATGAAGTGTCTGCAGCCACAGTATTTTGTCATATTGGCCAGAGAGTGAGAGGAACAGTAGCAATAGTACTTGTACTTTACGTTAGCTGTATGAATGTGTTTTTATGACAGGTTATGATACTGCATAATGCTAAATGTAGAAGGGAGTTCCAACCGCGGCTCTAGCCTATGGCAGGCCAGTCCGGTGCATCTCAGAAGCAGGACAGGTTACAAGCATAACACTGCACAATGTTTGTCATCATAACTACATCTGGGCATTGAATGTCCAGTTACCCGCCTCCTTAAATATAAAAGGTTCAGTTGTGCCCATCTGTTGTTGTATGACACCATTTTGTTGCATTTGACAATCAGTTGTGGCAGGTTGACTGTGATTTAGTTTGACTATTCAAAAATGGCAGATATACAAGTTCATAGCATATGTCACAAGTGGTATGAGCTTGTAGATCTGATGGATTTGTTTTTACATCCAGCTTCAGACGACGTGCCTCTTCAGGAGACTTGGTTCAGATCTGAACCCATTTGATTTGGCGTTGCGACCGCATGCCCTTGCTGACGTCAACCCCAGGCAGGGTTTGAACCCACAACCTTCCGCATGAAAGGCATATGCTCTAACCACTACACTAGGGTGGCCCTAGCTTTCAGATTTGATGTTTTTGAAAAATCGTGAAAATCTTTGCAAATATTTTTTAATTTTTTAAAGCAAAAGTTTTAATTCAAATATTTTCTTCTGGGGGTCCCTGGAACATAATATTTTGATATGGACAAATACATAGACCTCTAATTTTGGGTGGTCCTTGACACTGATATAGCAACATATGTTTTTCAGAGAACTGATTTAGAAAACGGATTTAGAAGGCATTTGTAGAAGTTAGAATCGGCCTGTCTCCGACTCCCCTTCTTCAAAATAGTCCAGTGACTGATTGGTCCAGGACTGAGTATGAACCTTTGACTCAGGAGTTTGTACAATAATTATTTGTAAATACCAATAAATTATTTTGTGAAATAAAGTGCATTTTCTTTTGTTATTTGTTTCTATTACAGCCAGCAGTATTTTAGGCTATGTGTATAGTTTGTGTTATAGATGGCTTCCATACTCTGATACTAATAATCATCTGCAAGGAATTTCTTGACAGGAAGTAGCTCATAACATGTCTACGGTGGATTTTTATTAAACAAAAACTTTACAGATTGAAAGAAGATAATTCAAGCTTTATTACTTTTGCTCTTATTAGCTATATATAATATATAGGTTGTGCTCAAAGTATTGACAAAGATCTCTGTCTCATGGGTTACATGCATATGCAGACAAACCTATGGATTTGATCCAATACCACCCACCTGCTCTGTTTCTTCTTTTCGTCCACCTACCTGGATGACTAACTCTGCTCCACTGACTGACAAACCAGAGACTGCAGAGGGATTGCGGTGCCCACACAGCACATGTACAGCCTCTCTGGCTGGATTTTTTTTTTTTTACTTAAGTAAAATCAATACCACCATGTGCAGATCTCTTTTACAAAGTCCAGTATTCAAAATGTGCTGTACAAAAGTATTGGTCAAGAATTCCAGTACTTGCGCAGGAAACTGGGTTCAAATCCGGGGTAGAAGAGGAAAGTACATAGTACAGCTTTAACCTAAGACATAAGATAAATACATTTAGTTGTAGTTTGTGTGAAAAGCAACAAATAAAAAACTTCTTACAAAGGTTAATTGAATAATTTACATCTCTGTCACATTGTGATAACGATCAAAGCAACGGCCTCAGTTGTACCAAATAGTGTCATGAGATTATATGGCATTGGCATTATCATGTCATTGCAGGAAATTCAGCTGACACCATTATTACAGCTTCCCGAGCTGTGTTCAAAACAATAGGAGGAAGTTCCATTGCATTTTCTCTTAAACTTGCAGTTTTGCACTGTTTTTGGAATTGCCAGCCCCTCTGGAATTTCCAGGAAAGCTACCCTGGTTTTGGTGCGTATGCATTCTCTTGCCCCAAAGACAAACTTTGACAACTGTTGTGTGCATCTTTTAAAAGGCAGCTGCTAGCAGGATTGAGGAAGGAAAGGGTTTTTATCTGGATCGGTGATGGTGTGAATGCATCGCACACGGCCATCCTCCCTGGCTCAGCAGACCCTAGAAGAGTTCAGCCAGGGTCACGAGTTTACCGGGGACTGCAGACAAGATGGGAAATGTTAAGACTGACACACAATGGGAAGTGGAAGCAGTGTTTTCCTTTTGATTTGCAAATAACCAAGATCTGTCGTTGAAAGGGGGTCCTCTGTAATGTGATACTGTGTATACTGTATAGGTGCAAATCCACATACAGGTTCATAGGTTCTGTATAACGAGGTCTTGAAGAAAAAACAAACATACGTAACATACATTTGACCCACCATAATCAAAAGGATAAGGCAAAAATGTCTACGGCTTGCCATTGCAGTCCTCAGTATGATAATATATGTGTAGGAGGTCATGTAGTGTGGTGCGGTTGGGGTGCATGAAATGTACGGTCCAGAGTTCATGATGTTCATGAACATCATGGTACTGTATTTATGACCATTATATGTCTGTCCTGTTTTTATTTGTTGTGTATTTTTTGTTATTGGCAGAGCTGTGTCACTTTGCCTCTTCTCTTGGCCAGTTCACACTTGTAAAAGAGACTTCAGTCTCAATGTGGTTTGTACTGGTTAAATAAATAAAATGAGGATACATCAGACACACATTTACAATATATCATCTCTATACAAGAGTTTTAGAAAACCAAAACCAAGGTACATACAGTATATCTTCAAAAATACTAGAAAAGAAATCATGACGACCCAGGAACCACAACGTATAGTTCCCTATTTAGTAGTATAGTATAGTCCCTATAGTGTATAGCCTATAGTGTAAGTATACAGCTTCTAGTACTGCTGAACCAGCTCTTTAAGGAGGACTTAAAAGTCACATGTACTGTATGAGCCAATGGACTTTAGGTAACCACAGTAGCACAGCATAATATTTGAATGTATGGCCTCTACACTGCAGTAGGCCTACATGTAGATGGGTATTTAGCTGGGTTTTAAACAGACTTGCCAACACAGCGAAGGCACAATCGCCCATCCTTGCTGTGTTGGACTGTAGCATCTTCAAATACGCCTAAAGCTTGTCAGATATGACTGATGTAGATGTCAGGGTCATGCAAAGGTCACTTAATTATGTCTCTCTCTCTCTCTCTCCTTTTACCTTTTGACAGTCTTAAATACCTTCTGTGATTACTGATAAATAATATGCAGCTTTTAAAGTAGCCCATTATTCTTTTCTGGTTGAAACAACCAGTAGAGGGCGATGAAGCAGCAAAAAATAAAAACTCGTATTTTACATAATCCTGGTAGTACAACTCATAGTCGGTGGAGGGGGCTCTCTCCTCTCTGACAGTTGGTTCCCTGCTGCTGTATAGCTATGTATTTACCCTTGTGTCTTCTGTTGTCTGCAGGGGACCTTATTATTAGCTCTCAAAAAGATACAAAAAAAGAATGTATTGAATATACTTTATTAGCAGTTTGCAGGGGGAGAGAGAGAGAGAGAGAGAGAGAGAGAGAGAGAGAGAGAGAGAGAGAGAGAGAGAGAGAGAGAGAGCACAAGTACAGTTCAGGACAGGTACAGAATGAAACCCAAGAAAGCACTATGGCTTGTTTCCATTCTCCATAATCAGACAGCCATCTTGCCAGCAAGGTGATACATAGGTGACACTTCCCACAGAGAGCCCATTCATCCAAACAGAAAAGTCCTCTCTAATTATATTAAACAACGTCAAAATCACCAACATTGCAGCTGTAGGGAAAGCTTGAATTATCCTCTTTCTATCTGTAAAGTTTTTGTTTAATAAAAATCCACCGTAGACCTTTTATGAGCTACTTCCTGTCAAGAAATTCCTTGCAGATGATTATTTTCTAAGTATCAGAGTATGGAAGCGCTCGTTATCAGTAAAGCAACCTCCTGCTGCCTCCTGCATTATGTGCATTCAAAACAGGTGGTACAGGTAGGCCTACGCATGGGCCGTTGAGTGATAGTCAAGAGCTAGCCCTGGAACATGACTGCCATGATAATTATCATGACAGTCATGCAGTAACTTTGCCCTGTTTTTTGCAGTCGCTGCATTTACAAGATTTCCGTATATATAAACATTCAGATTTTAAATATAAAGTACTCACAAAGTGTCCCACGGGTGTTAGTTAGTAGCAGCGCGAGCGATTAGAATTGCTGCGTCCAGCGTTCTTTAATAAAAAGCATTTTTGTCCGAGCTCTCCGGCTACTTTTTTCAAACGGGGTTCGTTTGGGAAATCCACAGTTGCACACCGGGAGCGCACTCGCCTATTAGTCTGTATTGGCAGGGCGGTCAGCGTACCTATATCGAACACACCGAGTGCCACCATCCTCCCGACCGATAGGGGCGCGTAGTTGAAAGCCAATGGCAAAATAACACCTCGGATAAAAATGCTTTTTATTAAACAACGCGGGATGCAGAAATTCTAATCGCTGGCGCTGCTACTAACTAACACCCGTGGGACACTTTGTGAGTACTTTATATTTGAAATGCGAATGTTTATATATTTTAATTATTTGTAAATGTAGCGTCTGCAAAAACCAGGGTGAAGTTGCGTCATGACTCTCGTATGAATACGAGAGTCATGTTTACAGGGCTAGTCAAGAGCACTTCCAAACTCCAGCACCTAGAAAAAAAGGAGTAGCTGATAAAATAAAAAGTAGCTCATAAAATGTCTACGGTGGATTTTTATGAAACAATTGCACTTTACAGATTGAAAGAGGATAATTCAAGCTTTCCCTATGCATGCTGCAATGTTGGTGATTTTGACGTTGTTTAATATAGAGGACTTTTCTGTTTGGATGAATGGGTTGTCTATGGGAAGTGTCACCTATGGTATCACCTTGCTTAAGATGGCTGCGGTCTGAATAGCCTATGAAGAATTGGGGACCTCCCCTCTCGCGGACGCGGTCACGCTGTGTGTTCGAACGCCTAATCAGAATCGAATTGAATATGCTATAGCCTACTTTGCATTCTTCAACAGGTCTGTCCCTGTCCAGTCTTTGTGGATGCTGATCATGTGCTCCAGAAGACGTGTTGGTTTGTGTGCGTAATGATACGCTGTATTATTATTAGCTCCACACGTGGGCAGAGCATGCGTGTAATATGACAGAGGGCGCACATAATCATGAGCTATATGAACATCATTCAGATGAAAGTGCTCCTCCTTCCCAACTCTTGACTTCATGGACACTACTTGAAGATTACGCGCGGGCGTTCATGACGAATATAGTCTGTGCGTCGTGACTGCCTGCGGCGACAATGCGCTTTTGTAACTTTTCTAATAAGTCACACAGCTGGAGATACTTGACGGCAGGGGTTTTCTGTTTTTCTTTTTTAACGTTTTGTCACTGACTGGAGTCGGCTGTGATGGTTCTAAACAATTCACCGAAGACGAGAGCAACACATTTGGACAAACAACACATGGAGTCGCATGAAAACCATGGCTTACAGGTATTCAGTCCTTTTCACCCCCTATGCTTTATAAATCATTTAGTAAAGCCGTGCAGAGCCGCCTATAGGTGAAATGCTGCATATTATGGCCAAGTGTTTTGATTGATTGAATATGCCTACTTTAGTTAGAAAGTAGCATGCAGATATTTAGGCTAAAACTTTAAGGATAACGCAAAAGTCATGGGGACTTGTTTCCATTGTGGTCCTATCTATCCATTTAGGTTATTTCGATATTTTTTGTTGATTCGTGAAATTTTCCTTTTGTTTATTAAAAAAATAACACTAGCCTACAATAACAAATATATAACAAGAAGAAGCTCATTATGTGGCCAATTAAACTGTATTCGATGCTAATATGTTATCCTCCCCATGGTTATCCTTATAGTACTTTAGATTTGTTGGCATGTTATGTCATGCATCAGAACTGTTCAACATTTAGCATGTTAAACTATTTCAATATCTGGCTTCATGCTTAGCTGATAATTAAACCCCATCAGATCCTGTTTCACCTTCTTTTGAGAAGATTACCAGACCCTCTCCTGGCAGCTTACAAAGGGTACTATACAGTACACACAGCTGGCCTTTTTATATGCATGATTTACATGTCCTAGGGTAATACTTTCGTGGAATAAAAGGCAGAATCTTGAAATTAATTTGTTTCTCCGTTGCCACTAGCAACACACAGGAGTACCTCAGCTTAGTCAGTGCATTGCTTTTCCAGATCCCATCATATCAAAGCACGACTTAAGACCACCCACACAACTACCAGGGTTTTGTGACATACTGCCTCCAGGGATATAAGACTGAAATCTACAGACTATTTTATAACCTCAGGTTTTGAGTAGCCTATAATCTACAGCAGTGGTTCTCAAACATTTTTCGCACGAAGGATCCCCATCCCCAAATTGATGGATAATTTATATTTGGCCTCCGACCCCTATCTGCTTGTATATCTGCTATTTTCCAATAGCCATATAAAATATGCATAAAAGGGTTAAAATGTAATTAACACTTTTAGCTGGGGACCCCCTGGAACCCCCTCAAGGACCCCTGGGGGTCTGGGGAAGGGGTGGTCCCCACTTCCCGGTTCAAACCTTGGCTCCTCTGACCTTGCTGTCCCTGAGCAAGACACCCAATTAATCCCCAACTCTCCCATGCACTCATCTGAGCGGAACACTGCTGGGTCAAATGGCACAAAAGTAATTTACCCTCTGGGATCACATCAAATACACTTTATTTATATTATACCATACAGTAGACCAGTGGGTTTCTTTTGTTTTTAGAGGCACTAGCCCCTCCAATGCATGGCTTTTGAAGATTACGTGATGTGGCAGCCAAGTCTATGGACTTTTTAATGTTTGTTTAGAGCACTTCTGATGTAAATCGTTTGCCAGCCAAGTCTATTAAAGTCCATCTTTAATGTTTGTTTAGGGCACTAAATAACAACGTTAGACGTCATGTGGCCAATATAAACACATCTTGTGACTGATTACGTTTTATACAATAACACACTGCATTCACGTCTCGTGGAGGACGATGAGGATGATGATAGTGTCAGACTTTAATTTTTATTTGATTTTAATTTTTAATTTCAAGGAACCACATAACCCTGAGAGTGTACAAATGGAACCAAATAGACCCTTAATGGACCCATAAGGGTCCATTTGGTTCCATTCGTACACTCTCAGAGGAACCACATAACCCTGAGAGTGTACAAATGGAACCAAATAGACCTTTAATGGACCCATAAGGGTCCATTTGGTTCCATTCGCACACTCTCAGAGTTACAGACCAGAAAGGGTCTGTTTGGAACCCATTCAAGGAACTCTTTGAGAACCACTGCAGTAGACAGACAGACCGACAGACAACAACACACAGACAGATCGATAGATGATTGATCGATTTATGTCTATCCGCCACTAACAATTTAACAAACCATCTTGTCTTCCCTGCTCTCCCTGAAGCCCCAGAGCAAAGTGGTGCGAAGGAAAGGTAGATTCAAAGGCTCTGACGGCAGCACCTCCTCTGACACCACAACCAACAGCCTCGTCAGACAGGTAAGGATGACTGTAGTTTTACGGCTTGCCAATCCTGTCGCGTGACGGGCGGCTAGTATGTCGCATGGACTTGTTATGTTTGACATGTGAGAGGCTCATCAGGGGCCATCAACCCATCTTAACGTCACTAACACGCTATCCCTGTCAAACAGTCACTCGAAGAAAGAAAGAAAACAATTGTAATATTACTTGTGAGAGAGAGGAGAGAGTACAGAGAGAGAGGGAGAGAGAGAGAGAGAAAAGAAGTTGTTTGCCCGGGGGGGTACGCTATAGAGAAGATGGAGAGTACTGGTGGTCTCATCAGCCATGACTCTCTCTCCTGTGGCTCAACAGGAAGAAGGTTAAACTACCGTCTGGGTCCGGGCCGCTTGCATAGCGGTGTCGTAGGTTCGAATCCCGATCCCGACGACCTTTGCTGCGTGTCACTCCTCATTCCGGCCGCTGAGCTGGTAAGGAATGGTGGCAGATTATGAAGTTCAATTTCATAACGCCTGAAATTCAAACGAGTGAGTGAGTCAATAGAATGCTATTGTTTAAAATGCAAACCATGATATGGATAACATTACAAGGACAAGAACGTGTGCAATTCCTTAATGGTTATATATAATCATGATCATACCTCACCATACGATTTATCAATACATGCATATCGTCTCTGTCGGCTGGAAACCTCATATGTACAAAACTGTTAATTTTCAGGATTCAAATTCAAAGTTCTGCTACTTTTCATGTTTTTGTGTGACGCTGTAGTATGATACAATTAGGGCATTACGACAAAACAAAAACAGTTGGAATGTGGAGAGAGGAGGTTTCTGCCCGACAGCAATGATTATGTATTCTATATATTGCATTATGCATCAGGTTCAGGTGTAGTTGATTGTGCTCATGTGCTAGTTTCCTGCGTTAGGAACCACCACATACAGTAGTATAACAGTGAACGCGAGCTGTGAGGAATAGCACAGCTGCAACCATTATCATCAGTCAGCAATGGAACTGTATGTTGCAGTGAAGAAGGCACTCTGTAAACATAGCTTGGGTACAGTATGTTAACGATCCTGACGCAGAGTAGGCAACTCTCCTCTTGAGCTATGTGGTTCTTGAGTGTGGCGACACTGGGGCCTGTTATAAAGCAGACCCTTCAAGGTAGTGCACACTCAAAGGTGTCTGGTCTTTGTTGAGCAGAGACCTGCAGGGACAAGGACGAGGGATGGGTTAAGGGGCGATGTGGGGGCCGCTTCCACCGAAATGTTTCTGCCTTTTTTGGGAGGGAGGCACGGTCAGGCACCGATCTTCCGCCATGTCTTTGGCAGAGAATCGGCGACCCAAAGGGGAGTTGAGCTGGATGGGAATCTGAGCAATATGGCATCTTCCTGGCCTGGCTCTGTTTCCTCTCAACAACAGGGGTGGGCGTTTTGAATGAGACAGCACGGTGGTGTTATTGCAGCCCAATATGAACCAGTTAATCAGGCGTCGCTCCACTGTCCACAGTCATGACCCATCCTGCCCTCTGGCCTCTTACCCCTGGGAGCCCATGTCCATTCCCACAGTCCAGCTTCAAGTCAACAGTTCCCCTCAGACTGGCTGTCATCGACTTCCACTCACGTCTGAGTCATCGTAGGCAAACTCAATTAGGCTATGAGAGTATCTATCTGTGACTCAGTAGTGCAGTGGCTGAGAATGGAGGTACAGTACCATGGACCAAGTGGAAGTGGAGGACAGAGAGAGGGTGGGATGATAAGAGAGGGAGAGGTAAGCAGAACGGTCGCCCCAAAATACACTCTGTTGTATTCGTTTTATGGAGTAATAAGGCTAGGTAGGAGGTATAGGCATAATAATAATAATAATAATAATGGATTGCATTTTTATAGCGCTTTTTTATGCACTACGTGCCTACTCAAAGCGCTTTACAATGGTCCATTCATTCATACATTGGAAGGTGAAGCGGCAAACAGTCAACGTTTAGGAATAAGGCTAGGTTTAGGTATAATTTGACTGAGGTTACGTTTAGGTTAACTGGTGGCAACCGTTCCGAGGTTGCCGGATTAAACCCGGGACAAGCATGTTTTACCCGGGACGAGCGTGGTGGGAGTTCTGCTTTGGTTTTGGTCAATATGAAGTAGTTCCGGTCATTTTGTGGGGGGCACTGGGGCCACGCAGTAAAGGTAAATTAATTCACATTTGTATTGTTTTTGTACCTATTTCTAAAATATTAGAGCAACTTTCGTTCAACTTTGACCCCTCTATCACATGGAACTATTTTTTGGGCTTAGTGATATGGACATAAAAAACATAGTTCCGTGTGTTAGAGGGTTAAGAAATGAACAACATATTTTAGAAATGGGTCAACAATACAAATTACGTTAGTTTTGTGGATTAATTTACTTTTAATGCGTGGCCCCCTGTGCCCCCCATAAAACTACTTCATATTTCACCAAAACCAGAGCAGAACTCCCACCATGGGACTCGAACAATCAATTAATACAGTTGCACTTGCAACCACTATATTAATGGCAAGTATTTCATACAGCTTAAGTAAAAAAAAATCTGAACTATCCCTTTAATGAGAGCATTCTTGTATTCGAGAGAGAGAGAGAGGGTGGGGGCGGAAGTGGAGGGGGGGGTTATTGTTCCCAGGTCAGAGAGGCAGTTATATCCCCTTTATAGATGTGCGCTGAAAGAGGAGACCAGAAATAGCAGGCCCTGCCAGTAACCAGTCTGTTTGGATACTAATGTAAATACTCTGTTTTTGAGTTGCTAGAAGCATAGCAGTGGTGTTTAGCCAGACATTATTTTTCCCTGCCATCGCACTCAATCTTTGTGCTCGTGATTATTTTCACTTTTCACTGAGGAATGAGGGTTGTTAGCAGTTAAACATTTTAAACTAACACCATACTTGGACAATTATGGCATCAAAAAGCATCACTCTGTGGTTAATCCACTGCAGATTCATCAAGCCCTGTCGCGTTGTTTTTGTATCCCCGCTCATTTCTCTCTGTTTTATCATAATCAATTCCCTCTTCTGTCAACATCAGAACGAGACCAACCCGCCAAAGTTGACATTTCCTCTAAGACTGTTTACTCTGTGTGATTTTAAGGATTTTTGAAACGATGCTTTGACTAGCCTCCAAAGAAGCCCTTTTTCCTCGCTCTACTGTACTGTAGACTGTAGAGGGAGGACCTGTAGCCACCGTGAGGCAGACGGCTCCCAGCTTTCCTGTAAGCGTGTTGGACACACGATGAGAGAGGCTCATCGGGGGCCTCGATCGATCATCGATCTGAACGTCACTAACACGCTCTTTCTGTCAAACAGTCACTCAAAGGAAGAAGGAGAAAACAATTCTAATTTTACTCATGCTCTTTTAGAGAGTGGGAGAGAGTACAGATGGAGAGTAGATTGAGAGAAAGCGAGAGAGAGAGAAATAGACTGAAATTGTGGCTTATTGCACGGGGGGCTTAAAGGAGGAGGTGGAGAGTACTGGTGGTCCCGTCTTGGTCACAAGTCAGCCATGACGCATTAATCGTACCAAAACACAGAATGTATCTACTTGTCTCCCTGCTCTTCTATTGAGACATTTAGATTGTGTCAAAGGTCATGTCTCACCTACTCAGGATCTGAGTAGGTGAGATCTGACATTTTGACCTGATGGTCAATCAATTTATCCCCTGAGTAAGCAGACAGGCTCTATTAGCTCAATGGTTTTCAGCACTTGCGCAGGACACCGGGTTCAAATCTGGGGGACGAGGAAAGTTATGTCTAATACTATACTGCCTGCCTGTCTCATTAAGCTTTCTTCTCCTCTTTGTCTGGCTCTTTTTTTGTTCTTAATTTCTCTCTCTTTGTCCCGTTTCTCTCTTTCTTCTATGACAGCTACTGGCCCCGGGCTAGGAGTCTATCTCGTATGGCTCACTGCAATAGGTTTTCCATGGCACGCACGCCGTCCTTGTGCTTGGACGGGAGTAATGTTAGTAGTGTGGTGATCAGTGTTGCCATGTCTGCTTATTATAAGCGAGTTTGGCCTTTTTTTGTAAGGTTTTCAAACAAAGACCAAATTAATATGTATTTGTCTGTCTGATAATATTTTGTGTTAAAATGTTTCAAAAGGCCGAGGCGGTGGCGTAACCGTCTGGGCACCCGACTGGTAATCCAGTCGCAGTGTGCCGCGGGTTCGACTCCCGAGCCCGACACGGCCTTTACTGCATGTCTTCCCCCATCTCTCTCCCGTTTCCTGTCAGCCTACTGTCTGTCCCTTCAAAAACTAATAAAAGGCGTAAGCCGCAAAAGAAATATCTTAAAAAAACAAAACAAAAAAAAGTTTCAAAAACGTGCGACGGGAAAGCATCAGCTTTATATAAGCCGATGCATATCGGTCATGTGGCCTCTAGTCGCTTCTTTGGGTTGTTTTCATAGACCTGGTTGCTTATTTCTCTCGCAAACTGGCAACCCTGTTGGACCCTGCACTGTGGTGATGAAAGGACCGTCTGGGGTGCAGGAAATCCCGCTCTCATTCTCTCCCTGATTACGGACTTTTCTCCTTTTCATGATCCATCCGATTGTGTTTTCTCCACTTAATGGAGGAACGGGGTGACGTAAGCAACCAGTTGGCTCCCTCTGATGCTTATTATCAGATCTGGCAATTTGGCAGGGTATATGGACAGCTACAGTAGCTCCCACTGTCCAATGGACCCACAGGAAACTGTGGATAAGGTGCACTTTAAAAGCTTTTTTTTTAATGTGTACATCATGCCTTTCCAACAGTAGACCTTTCTGTCAAGTCCATGTGTAGCTTCTGGCTCCAAAACCAGGAATAATGCTTGGAGTAGTTAAATACACACATGGTTTAAATGGTAGGCTATGAAATATGTGCAGACAGATTGAAGTGAAACAAAACTGTTGTGGGTAACTTCAAGATTATAGTGTCACAAGACCGCCATCTGGTGGTGAGTTGAGGGAAGAAATTATATTTTTGTGATGAACAGTTACAGTAGCATCTATCTATGCCAGGGTAACCTTTTACATATATACCATGCAGTGTTGTAGTCCGATTTTGTTCTCAGAATGTATAGATTTATTTTTGTAGTAAATGAGGTCTTAAAGGTTGCAGCATTTGTCACCTAAAAGTCAACCAGAATAAATAAATCTATCGTCATTGTTTCAGGTGGAAACCTCATCTGTCCAAATGTTACTTTTTAGGATTCAAATTCAACCATAGAAGTAGCAGATTGACACGCTCAAACTTGTCGCTTGGGGACGTGTTTCGAGCTTGTGGATCTGATACGTTTTTTTTTTTTTTTTTTTTTTTTTTATCCCACGATTTTGTAACCCAGTTTTTCTTTTTCACCCAGTGCCAATTATCTAATGTAATCCTGGGCGCTACACTTCCTCTGCCAACCTGGGGGGGCAGCGGACTGACCTCATGCCTCCTTCTATGCATGAGGAGTCCAAGCTGCTTCTTTTCACCTGACAGAGGGGAATTTCCCCGGCCGGACGTAAGCGCGTGGAAGGGACACGTTATTCCGACCAGTTCCTTTCCCCTCCATCAGGCGCCCCGGCTGGCCAGGGGGCGGTAGTTTTAGAGACCAGGATTACGGCATGTTTTTGTGAGGGTATCTACCCTAGGGGACAGAGAACATGCAAACTCCACATCTGATACTTTTAATGCTTTTGTGTGACTCTGTAATATGATCACGTAGGACATTAATTTACGAAAAAACACATAGTTAGAAGGTTTCTGCCCTATAGAGGGTATGCACGTGACATCATCAAGATTCATCATCATACCCGGAAGTTACGTGGGAATGCCTACTGAGTGACAAAAAACTACTTTCTGGCCACACAGAAAAGTCCTATTTGATTGCATTAAATTACTTTAAACAACATTAAATTAACTTTGTCACTCACTTTGCCACTGGATTTGCCACTCGATCTGCCATTCACTTTATGCATGCGCATACCCTCTATAGCAACGATATCCTTCATTCATTGACATTGACACTCACTATGTATGTATCCACTTTGATTTGAACCAAGGTGTTCCCCATGGGAAAATCAAACACCAGTCCCCGCTTGGAAATTTTAAATAGAGATATTAGGCTTCTGATCTTCAGGCAGGACTACTCTGCTACATAAGCTTTGCATAATTTATGTACTGTATACTATATAACCATTTCTTAATAATGGGAAAATGATGGTAGATCTTGCTGCAGCACTTCCATTGTCCTCATGCAGGCACCGTTTCCATGATGGAATGAATGGAAATGTCTGCTAGCTAGAGAGTCTGATAGTTTACTGGAAGACCGCCTAGAGTTCTTAGAAAGAAATCCCTGCGTCAGGTTCATAATTATCAACACAATGGACTTATTTTATCACTTGCGAATTTATACTATGATAGCAAGAACAGATTTCTGAGTGTGTAGATTTTTTTGACATAATAATTTCACTTTATTATAATTGTATTATCGTGCTCTCCGCTATATAGCACAATGAGACTGCGATTATAATTAAATCAAAACCCTCCTCAAAGCAGATGTTCACAAAACCAAAACAAAGAGAAGATGATTCTACTGTCCTGGCAAACATGTTAGATACAGAAGTGGATGTAGCTGATATAATTTTTGCTGATAAGGATCCAACCCATGTGATCAATTATGAACTTCAACTACACCAGTGGTTCTCAAACGTTTTAATTTCAAGGACGCCCAGAACTCTCAGAGTTACAGACCTGTACTGTAAGGGTCCATTTGGAACCCTGTCAAGGAACCCGGAGGGTCTCTGGACCCCACTTTGAGAACCACTGATCTTGTTCCCAAACTGGGGATCCCCAAATTATTATTATAAGTGTGTACTGTGTACTGTGTACACTGTACAGCTAGGGTATCTGTGCATTTCTCAAGTGACAATTTAAACACTTTTAAGACCTTTTTTAATACCAAATTGGCAAAAGTGAAGTGGATAAAAGCGCTATATAAATGCACCATTTAGCATTTATTTTCATGTGTAGACTCGCACCTCTACAGTACATGTTGTCATGGTGTCAGGAGGAGCAGGTGACTGATGGCTACATGTCAGACTGTGACAGAGTATAGCTCATAGGTAGTATTCTCTCCTCACAGGACAGAAAGGGCACAGGTCTCTGCATGTAATGACACCCTTCCATCAAACCGCACTGCAACGCAACGCCCTAATGAAATGTCTGTGCTTTAGTTGAGCTCGTCTGCTGACCCAATGTCAGTCACACTGATGCAAGAGATATGTTACTATCCCAGACAGAGTGTGTGTGTGTGTGTGTGTGTGTGTGTGTGTGTGTGTGTGTGTGTGTGTGTGTGTGTGTGTGTGTGTGTGTGTGTGTGTGTGTGTGTGTGTGTGTGTGTGTGTGTGTGTGTGTGTGTGTGTGTGTGTGTGTGTGTGTGTGTGTGTGTGTGTGTGTGTGTGTGTGTTACCAGCACCGTTGGCCTGATCCATGCCAAACTGTGCACACACACTGCCAACGTCAAACCACACCGGCCTGTTATAGCGCCACCATGAGGCCGATTTTGGCATTTCTGTAGATTACTCATACACATGTTATCCATACATCACACAATTCGGTATACACTATCTCCATAATCATGTGATCAACATGGATCTGCACCATCTTCCATCTTGATTAGCTAAGATTGGCTTCCAAAGCTCACATGATGCAATTCCTGTTTTTACCTATAACTGTGTGAGAGAGAGAGAGAGAGAGGGAGAGAGAGAGAGTGTGTGTCTTTTACTCCACTACAATTATTTGAAAACTTTAGTTACTTTGTGGATTATGATTATTATTACAAAACGTACATTAACCACTTCATCCATATACCTGTATACATTCCGGCCATTCGAAAATAGACGATCTACAAACTTGTACACCTGGTATTTTTTTAAAGATTCTTTATACATTTGAAAACCTGGAATGGGACATTCTGCAAAATTCTTTTACTTTTGGTACTATAATGTAACTTTTGTACTTTTACTCAAGTACATTTTGATTTACGGACTTTTACTTGTATTTATACATACACATTGCAGTATTGATACTTTTACGTGATGTAAAAGAACGTGAGTACTTTTTCCACCATTGGCTGAAAGTGACAGTTCTGCCTTCAAGTGTCCATCTGCACCTGAAGTACCAGCTCAGTGCGCAGGGCCTCGGGCACAAGGGACAGTCATATTTCACATACCACGTTACAACAGCAGGCAGGGGAGAAGTTTGCTGGACAACAGCTTATTGGAATTCAGTACAGGTCGAGCTCATACGTCCACGAGTATGAGTGATGGTTTATTTAACTCACACCTGACCTACAGTCAATGTTGGAACAAGTACTTAAATTTTTTATTTAAGTAAAATACAGTATCTATAACCACAATGTAGAAATACTCTGTTATGGATAAAGTGCGGCGATCAAAATTGACTTGAGTAAAAGTGCAAACACATTTAAAATAAAATATATAATACTGAAAATAAAAGTACTAATTTTGCACAATGTAAGAAATAAAGTCTGGTATTCAAAATGTACTTAAGTAAAGTACACATTTTGTAAAATGTCCCATTTCACAAGTTTCCAAATGTATAAAAATGCTTTCGAGTATTACCCCCAACGGTAATTAAGTAGCCTAATTTAAAGCAACGTAGCACACGACCAGATCGATGGACAGCACACAATTAATTAATGAAAGTAATTAAGGTAGGCTTTGCGCATGCGTGTCCATCTGGTGTTATCGGTGTTGACTGACATCGCATTTATTAGTTCGTGGAAAAATCTCCACACCACGGCATTTATTTATTCAGACCTTGCCAATTTGGTTATGTTGAATGTCACTATGATGATCATTACCGTTTTACCATGGTTTGGTGTATGATTTCAATAGCGTGCCGAGCATATGCTGGAAAATTGGCACCCCTGATTCTAAACCAAACAATGATGTACATTATATAGACCGGTTGCTGAGCATGAAGTTGTTGCCATCTGAAAATGATTCATGCCGCCATTCATAATGATGGACAGTATTTTCCTGTGATGTGTTATTTACTGAAATACCTCATGAAAGTTTAATTTCACCCCTTGGAGGGAGGGAGAGAGAGAGAGCACGAGAGAGAGATGTGTGTCCTCGTCTGACCTCAGTGCTGTCTGACAGCAGAAGTCACTCTGTTATTGTTCTCGTATCAAAGGGCTGCGACTGTGTGGAGTCTATGTGGTGCAACGGAGGTGAGCAGCAGACCTGACAAAGAGGAAATTTGCATGAGGACAGTGTGTATGTGTACCCAACCGAAAGGAGACAAGCTGCAGTCCTCGCCATGCGAGGATGACCACCAATGTTTTTGTTACGTCTGCTGTTTCACGCTCGGCACAGGATATGTACCCATCTTCAATGACATCGCTGCTTAGTATTAAGATACACAACACTGGCATGCACTCATTAATGGCATCAAAAGGAGGGTGACTTTGCTGCAAGATTAAAAGGACGACAACTTGCTGGAGTGAGATTCTCATGACATGGGCAGATGGGCTGTAACTGTAGCTTTTGCTGATGTGCCACAACATTATTGTTTATGATCCTGCACTGAATGAACTGCGGAAAATCCGGTTAAATCTCAGTTCGTCAGTGAGAAGGGGATGAGATGGAGGGATAAAGGGAGAGAGGTATAAAATCATTTTCTTCATTTGCTTTTTTTTTTTGGTGGTAAGAGTGTTAGACTGAGCCTATAGTCTCGTGAGCCAGACATGTAATTTGTTTGTAATGGAAATTACAAACATGGCACTCCCAATGCCAACTCTATGGCATTGGGAGATATTGGAATAGTTGGCTGGCTGGAGACCGAGCCTGAACCGACAAGCCTCATTTAACTGCTGGTCATCCACAGTACATGAGTTCAAACTCACTGCACATTTCGTAGGGGCGCTAGCCCCTCCTACGTCCAGCTTTGAGGGTCTGTGTAAACACAAACATTGAAGACAAAATGTGTGTAAACGTAAACATTGAAGACAAAAGTGAGGACGCAAATTGTGATTGGCTGGCGTGATTGGGTGGGAGGTGTGCCATTGGTTGAGAATGAGACGACGTATGACTATAAGAGCGCCCCTCACTTCACACGGGTGTGATTTTTAAACTGATCATAGTACAACTTTAGGCAGCTACCATATTATACAAGTCATCTTGTAAATAATCACAAATCTGCAGCAGTAGCAGGAAAGTGTGTATACTGTATCCTGTTCATCCATAAACTGTTGTTTTTCCCTCCGTAAAATACATCGAAACGTGTTCCTTTTGGCTTTGGGTATCTTTAAGACTTAAGACTGACTGCTGACTGACTTTCCAGTGACTTAAGACTTAAGTCACTGGAAAGTCAGTCAGCTTTTCATTTGCCTTGACTTTCATTTGACTAAGATCTATATACCATGTGCTTAGCTTTTTCTTTTTTTCATAACTCGGGTACATCCTCCAAGTCATCCAATGAGAAAAGAGTGTGACTACGTTGTGTAAGTTGTTTTGACGTCTAAGCTACAGCAGAGCGTGTGTGCTGTTACTGCTGTACACTCAATGAAGTCTGGACTCAGCCATTGGATCTGCTCTGGATCTCCATGCATTGAGCGTTGTGGCACGCCACACAGGCATGTGGGAGGGAACGGGGCATGCAAAGTGACTGAGTGACTGTGTCCCTCACTCAGACATGACTGTGTGACTGTGTTCCTCAGACATGACTGAGTGACTGTGTCCCTCACTCAGTCATGACTGAGTGACTGTGTCCCTCAGACATGACTGAGTGACTGTGTCCCTCACTCAGACATGACTGAGTGACTGTGTCCCTCACTCAGACATGACTGAGTGACTGTGTCCCTCACTCAGACATGATTGAGTGACTGTGTCCCTCAGACATGACTGAGTGACTGTGTCCCTCACTCAGACATGACTGAGTGACTGTGTCCCTCAGACATGACTGAGTGACTGTGTCCCTCACTCAGACATGACTGAGTGACTGTGTTCCTCAGACATGACTGAGTGACTGTGTCCCTCACTCAGACATGACTGAGTGACTGTGTCCCTCAGACATGACTGAGTGACTGTGTCCCTCACTCAGACATGACTGAGTGACTGTGTCCCTCACTCAGACATGACTGAGTGACTGTGTCCCTCACTCAGACATGACTGAGTGACTGTGTTCCTCAGACATGACTGAGTGACTGTGTCCCTCACTCAGACATGACTGAGTGACTGTCCCTCACTCAGACATGACTGAGTGACTGTGTCCCTCAGACATGACTGAGTGACTGTCCCTCACTCAGACATGACTGAGTGACTGTGTCCCTCAGACATGACTGAGTGACTGTGTCCCTCACTCAGACATGACTGAGTGACTGTGTCCCTCACTCAGACATGACTGAGTGACTGTGTCCCTCAGACATGACTGAGTGACTGTGTCCCTCACTCAGACATGACTGAGTGACTGTGTCCCTCACTCAGACATGACTGAGTGACTGTGTCCCTCACTCAGACATGACTGAGTGACTGTCCCTCACTCAGACATGACTGAGTGACTGTGTCCCTCACTCAGACATGACTGAGTGACTGTGTTCCTCAGACATGACTGAGTGACTGTGTCCCTCACTCAGACATGACTGAGTGACTGTGTCCCTCAGACATGACTGAGTGACTGTGTTCCTCAGACATGACTGAGTGACTGTGTCCCTCAGACATGACTGAGTGACTGTCCCTCACTCAGACATGACTGAGTGACTGTGTCCCTCACTCAGTCATGACTGAGTGACTGTGTCCCTCACTCAGACATGACTGAGTGACTGTCCCTCACTCAGACATGACTGAGTGAATGTGTCACTCAGTCATGACTGAGTGACTGTGCCTCACTCAGACATGACTGAGTGACTGTGTCCCTCACTCAGACATGACTGAGTGACTGTGTCCCTCACTCAGACATGACTGAGTGACTGTGTCCCTCACTCAGACATGACTGAGTGACTGTGTCCAAAGTCGAAAGTCAAAGTCGTACGATTTGTCAAACACGTTACCGCAGTGAAATTTGTTCTCCACTTTTGACCCATCTCTTGGAGCGGTGAGCCGCAGCCAAGGAGCGGTGAGCTGCAGCCGTGCCGCGCTCGGGGAATCATTTGATTAGTTTATTTAACCCCCCCAATCCAACCCTTTGATGCTGAGTGCCAAGCAGGAACGCATCGGGTCCTATTTTTACAGTCTTTGGTATGACCCGGCCGGGGATCGAACCCCCAGCCTCCCAGTTTCAGGGCGGACACTCTAACCACAAGGCCACTGTCTGGTCCCTCAGACATGACTGAGTGACTGTGTCCCGCTGAGCCGCGTGCGGATGATCTGCACCACACAGTCCTCTGCTGCTCCTCCACTCTCTGCACCACATGCATGGCATGCGCTGCTTTCTCCTCGATGCACACATGATGCACATCATACAGTACACGGCAGCTGGCAGCTCTCGCTTCTTCTGCCTGCTGACCACTTACTGCCCCTCAGCCCATGGGTATACTGTACATGTATGGCACTTAAACACAGACAGAAAGATGGAAAGCAGGAAAATGAATGAAAGTGAAGGAAGGACTCACAGCATACGTATTGCACAGCATACTCTGTCTAAATGAGAGAGGGGCAGAGAGAGAGTGAGTCCTGGAGGAGAGAGAGACAGAGAGAGAGAGAGATAGAGAGGGGGAAGAGAGAGAGAGAGACAGAGAGAGATAGAGTGGGAGAGAGGAGGAGGAGAATTCAAAGGCGTTGTCCTCCATCAGGAAGCAAGGTACAGCGGTACAGCGGTCAATAAAGGACACTCGCGAGACGCTCCACCTCCCCATTTGTGGAGGAACTTGCCTGAGTCGAGCGTGCCCCGTCATGACTAAACACATGCGCCGCTGATCCAAGGGCACCAGCCCTGCCAGCCAGCCATCCACATAACTACAGTATACTGTATACGTCTGAGCCATCCAGCCAGCCACGGCACGGTGCCACTGCAGAAAGGATTTGGGAGGACTACAGCACAGAGGAGAGCAGCGCTGACTCGCCGGAGAAGGATAAACGCTTGTTTTTTTGGGGGGGTGGGGGTCGGGGGGTGCGGTAAACAACTGGTGCAGTTATTTGCCAACTTCGACCGGACCCCTCCGGCTGTTTCTGCTGCTGCGGTCTGGGACGCTGTGGACGAAAAAAAGTACCAGGCACGGAGGAAGAGAAGTAGCCACGACAATCGTAACTTAAGGACCTGGGTGTTGTCGTCGTTTGCGGGCCGATCTGTGTTGCACGTGGGTAGGGTGTGGGGGGTCAGGAGGAGGAGAAGATCACCGGGCGAGGCGGAGACGCTAGTCCTCCGCTCTCTCTCCTTCATGAAGGATCCCTCCTCTCCTCCTCCTCTTCGTCGTTATCTCTCGTGCCTCTTTCTACTCGGCCCGTCTCTACCCGCCCGCCCGTAGGGGCGACAGTGCATGCCATGGACCGAGGCTGAGTGGATGCTGCTGCCTGACAGGGAGTCTGTGAGGCGGCCGTCCGACCCAGGCTCGACCCCCTGGTCCCCTTCATGCCGTGCTGTGGGCTGGGCCATCGCCGGAGAGCACAACTTCCATACGTAAGTCTGACAAACTGTCACCTGTGGCGTGACCGATGCTCATTCATTTAAGGGAGAGATCATTTCAATGAGTGTGTTTTGTTTTGTGGCATCTACAGTAGTTTTCCTGAGGGTAGCGATTAGGGTTAGTTTTCCAGGAATGTCCACAGTGAAAGCACATGTGCGTGTTTTGAAATGACGGACTGAGTGTGCACTCATGTGGATGGATAACGGCCAGGATTTTCTCCAAACACGTGAGACTGATTCCTCTTGGCAGATCTTTATTATTGGACCAAATGCAGGATTTAGCAAAAAACACATAAGCTAGCGTTCCACAGGCTTTGTGTGTGTGTGTGTGTGTGTGTGTGTGTGTGTGTGTGTGTGTGTGTGTGTGTGTGTGTGTGTGTGTGTGTGTGTGTGTGTGTGTGTGTGTGTGTGTGTGTGTGTGTGTGTGTGTGTGTGTGTGTGTGTGTGTGTGTGTGTGTGTGTGTGTGTGTGTGTGTGTGTGTGTGTGTGTGTGTGTGTGTGTGTGTGTGTGTGTCCATGTGCACCCAATGCTAAAAGCTGATGAATCTTTTATTTTGCGTTTATTCTAGGGCTGAGAGCTGAGGTTATGTAGTAGGCGGCAGTGCTGTTGGGGTCCATGGCTGCAGGCACATGCTGGGTTGACAGATCTGCTTTAATGGGCTTTGCTGGTTTCTTTCATCATCTGTCCTCTCTGTGTGCATAAGTGTCTGCGATCCAATGCTACCTGTCAGACAGCATTAAGCTAAGTGGACAGGCTCATCTGTGGCACTTCACCTTAATGAAATGCAGTGCGAGGGACATGTGATGGCCAGTGTTGCCAGAATTCGCGAGAGAAATGAGCAACCAGTTTCTATGAAAACAAGCCCAAAATATGTTTACTATAATAGAGGGTTCGCGCATGACAACATCATCAAACCCGGAAGTTATGCAGGAATGCCTACTGAGTGGCAAAAAACTACTTTCTGGCCTTGACAACCCATGCATCCAAAGAGAAAAGTCCTGATTGCATTAAACAACGTTAAACAATGTTAAACTCACTTTGCATGTTGCTTTGCCACTCGATGTGCCATTCACTTTAAGCATGCGCATAGC
The DNA here is from genome assembly GCF_964188405.1 of Protomyctophum parallelum. Taxonomy (NCBI): domain Eukaryota; kingdom Metazoa; phylum Chordata; class Actinopteri; order Myctophiformes; family Myctophidae; genus Protomyctophum; species Protomyctophum parallelum. Next base: position 28,176,362 of record NC_139712.1, on the reverse strand, counting down.
CTCTATAGGCCTACATGAGCACTTTAAACCTATATACATCGGCTATTTGAAAATAGATGATCTACAAGCTCACAACGTGTTGCGATGCGACGTGTTGTGAGAAAAAAGTATTCGCAGATGGGGGGGTGTCTGTGGACAAATATTGTCCTTGACCACCAAGAACCACTGGTTTAATCAACGTTAGGAAGCAGCAAGCCCAAAATAAGCAACTGCACTTGAGAACCAAGCCCCCAAAAACTGCACCAAAACTACCAATACAAGCTACTTTACAGAAAAACAAGCCTAAAGTCGCTTATAATAAGCAGACATGGCAACACTGGTTATGACCACAAACACTGACAGGTATATTATATCCCTCAAAGAGGGCAAGACAGGTTTAAGGCCCCCCGTCCTGTCCGGGATGAATTGGTGTCATTATCATATCTCAAGCACATACTGTACACTGTACTGTCACTGTGCTGTGTGAGTGTTATTAATGTAACTCTACAAATTGTTTTCACCTAGTTATTTCATCTAATCATGATGAAATAATCATCTAATAACACAATAAAAACGTTCCCTTGTATTGTGTACAGTATAACACTACATCACCAGTCTACAGGTATCATTGTTCTATACAACTAAACAGTTGAGTAGGCTATTGCGGAGAGACCAACATTGCGATTGCGCTCACCACTAGATGGCCATGTTTCACTTGAAACATCTCTCTCACGCACGGCACGCACGCACGCACGCACGCACACACACGCACACACACACACACACACTAGGCCTTTAAAGACACAGAAACCTGTGGCTCAGATTTGAAGGTCGCTCTTTTAATCTGAAAATCAATGGTGATGTCACCACAAAATCCCAGACAGGCCTTCATTGGTAACGTGGACAGACTGTTCTCAGTTTTATGCTCATCGTGCCATGCTAAGACACTTTGGCTACATGACACTGTATATACTGTGTCATTATAAAAAAAACTACATTCAACGAGCAGATGAATGGTATGTAGGCAAGAGAAAATAATGAAACTGTAATGTCTATTGTTGCGACCGCAGTTCGGGGTTAACTATGAAATCGTGCATCGTCAGTCAATCAGATAACCAGTCAGTCAGTCACGCCCCATATACAGTATGGTCATGCCTTGTGACACGTGATGTCATCAATATTAAGCCCATATATGGAGATCCCTGATATCATCAATATTGGCCAGGAACTCTACATCTCACCTCAACCATCAAACCCTTAGGACTCTTCGATGTCTCCCTTTTGGTCAAATAGGTTTCTATTGAGAACAGATTATAAATTGTTTCACAAACATTATGATATGAATGAGGACAAAGGACAAAAAAGAGAAAGAAAACCCTCAACCCTCCCACCCATACTGCTCAGTTTTTTATAGAATGAAATAGTAATTTGATAAATGGAAAACATCTTAAAAGAACAGTCAACCATATCAGTGGTATCCTGTCTATTAATTGTTTCTACTCAAGTAATGGACAAGGGGCAGCCAAACATTATCAAATTGTCTCTCCCTGTTTCTCAGGAAATACCTTATTCTCTCAAGTGTACTAGTCATTTAATTTAGCCAATGCTTAATTGCAGGAGCCTCCTCCTTTTTCCAGGGCGTCAAAATTCGTTTTTGTGCTGTAATCAGACCATAACGATGTCTCCCTTTTGACTGATACATGTCTATTTACTCTAGACGGACCTGTCCTGCCCCAAAGTTATTAGTGCAGCCGTGCCTGGCAGCTGGCGAAAACTAAGGCCCAGCCCTACCTGGGTAACCCTGTACACTCAAGCCACTGCCACCCTTAGATCTCCATATATAAACCTGACCTGTTCTGACATTCCATATGTTGATCTGACGTCATCAAACCCTGTACACTACAGACATGCTCCATATATGGCCAGTACAGAATTAATTACATACAGTATGTTGATCTGACCGACTGACCCCCATGCCAAAAAGGCATGGGGGTCCCTCAGGTGTCTTACTGGTATTACCGTAATTTCCAATTTCCACCTGCGGCTTATAGTCCGGTGCGGCTTGTATACGTACATATTTGGGATTTTCCCTAAATTTGGCTGGTGCGGCTTATATTCAGGTGCGCCTTATAGTCCGGAAATTACGGTAACTATATATTTTGGAGAGAATGATCTAACCACTTGAACCCGTGTATTGTGGGGAAAGCTCACACTGTGAGATTGTCGATCTGCTTTCCCCACAAAACAGAAAACAGAAAAGACACTAGGGCCCTGAGGGACTGCGCTCAACCAACCAACCACCCCAACCAACACACCCTCTCTTTTTTTAAATATATATACGCCATTTCCTTCATGACCAGTGGTGTATTTAGCGATGTCTAACCTGTATTTATAGTTGTCTGGATTAGACCTAACATTTAATCTTAGAAAGGAGTAAGCTTTAATTTTACCTATGAGTGGATTAGGGCACATGAGAGAGGGTTAGAGACCACCTGTCTCTCCACACCACCAGACAAGTGTAAGCCCCTGCATGAATTTACTAAAGACATTTGTAAAATCACAAAGGATTGTCTGTGTTGGCGTCCAATAACATCGTGTTTTGGGTTTAAGTGCTGCACTCATTTATATTGTAGGCATTCTTCGAACTAATTTGAAATTCTTATGGACCCTACAAATGGACCCTATCCCGGGCCATTGGTGTACACTCGAGAGTTAAATTAACTCTTAGGATTTCTAGTGCCGTGACATGCCACTCCTTTTCCCCCCTCTGACACTCCTCTCACATGTTTCCAATATGGAGCACCAAACCACCGTTTTACGGCTGAAATGAGGCGGAACACTATTACGCTTTGGATGGAATTTGGAGCATGAAGGAGACCATGCCTGATGGGACCTCCTGACAGGTCGGGTATAGCCAGTCCCAGGCAGCTACACTCACGAAAACTAATTGAAGACAGTTTCCCCTTTTGCCTCCAGAGCTTTTCCTACTGCATCTCCCATGATGCAACAGTAGTAACAAGCCAAGGAAACAGACGTGTTTCCCAAACAATGGGTCGGACGGAACAGTGAAATTGCTCATTTCACTGTTAAATAGGGCTTAAGTGTTAAATTCATAAATTATTATTGTACGTTTGGGTCCTGGGTAGACGCCAATGGCTCCAACTTGCGCCACCCCTTACCCCTTATCTCTAAACTTATTTGCCATTTCTTACTATTTTAAAACATTAAAAAATTGTTCAACTAGCCAATCTACATCGACACGTTGTTAGCTTTTGATCGGCTATTTGTACTATTTTAAAATGTTTTATACAGTATTTTCTTTTGGGTCTCAAGCAAGCGCATGAGGGAAAAGGTTAGGGGACAACATAAGTGGATACTCCATACTGTAGCAGCCTACAATATTATAAGACACATTGACATTGTTTTCACCTCGATTAATAAGGAATCCGTGATCACACATGCCACCATGGTGCACTTTGCTTCCATGGAGGTATAATTTGCACTTTTCTCACACTTTAACAACAAGTTCGTGCCCCCATATATTGCGCTGCATCTGTAGTCATAGCAGCACTTGAGCCTCGCTGGCATCTGCTTCTTTCACACACACACACACACACACACACACACACACACACACACACACACACACACACACCCTCACATACACACACACACACACACACACACACACACACACACACACACACAGCCAGTATACAAAGACCATCGATTTGTTTTGTATTGGCTTGTCTGGCACCTATAGTTTAGTGATCGAGTTGAGACTGAGAGAGCATGTAGCCAGTAACAGAGCGGTCATTTGCGGAGAGTGGCAAGCATGCAGCCAATACACAATGATTGCGCTAGACCAGCGGCGGTCGCACAAAATAAATAAATAAATTGACCGCAATAGTGTGGGGGCTTTCGGGCCCTTCTGACCCACAGGAAAATCAGAACGTTTTTAGGCAAATTATTCAGAAAACCCTAGACCTCAGAAAATGCACTGAATATTCAAAGTTCAGGTTTTTAGGGTGCCGATATTTACACACTGATATCACGTAAATTTTTCGCTGGGCTGTAGGAAAAGGAAAAACATAATGGCACGTAGTGGAGAACACTTTATGTTCCCCTCAAACCACTGAGCTCATGGCTGCTAGCAGTGAGCTAATGTCCCCTGGTGAATGTGCGACCTGCAATTCCTAGTTTTCCAGGCGTTGGGATGGAAGCCCAGTGCGGTGCGTCGGGCCAGCACGGCGGCTTTGTCTGGAGCTGGGTTTCCTTGGCAATGGCCGTGCGTTCCTCCACTGTTCCAGAGAGTATGGAAATGTCCGGAAACAGACCAGCTAATTGGCCACAGAGGCCTCTCCAGGAATGTCTCGGATTTAAGACGGATTTTCTTTTTCTTTTTTATTGTAATTACATAATCTTATCACCTCATTCTGGGACTGGAAAGTGTGATATATGTCTGTGGAGACCTATGTGTGTAGCATAGCTGCACACTCCACAGCCTGGAAACAATGATGTCAATTAAGTGCGGGGAGTCTGTGTGATCTGACCCTAGATCAGTGAGATTGGGCAGCAGGGACCTCTGTGTGCGTAGTGCGTACCACTCTCTGGTATGGAAACCATGAAATCATAGTGGGATGACGCAGCTTGCATTGCCTTTGTTGTGATTTGCACGTGACGTTACGATGAACGAGTTATGTAATTCATTTCACACTCGCACTACTTGGGGACAGAGCAGTGATTCCATTCTATTGATCCAAGCCGGAACACAATCGATTGATTGGTCATGAAAATAAAACGTGCTCTGAAAATGCACGCAACCTTTCAGTCACATGCATTTTCGCTTTAAAGCGCAAATAACATGCATTTTAAAACTGCTTTTAATATTTAATATCATATTGTCCATGTCCCTCAAACTTATTTCTAATGGTTTGAGCCTCAATCACCACTCTGATATAACCAGGCCTTGTCATTTCTTTCTGGACTTTGAAAGCAGTTTTAGCTGCAGTACCACAATGTCCTGAGGTGGTGGAGTGCTGATATGCAGAGTCATTATAATACTGATGCTAGATAAACCCAGGCTTGTTTCCATTCCATGCCAGCTTGGAATATCAACAATGGTGGACATTGTAAACAAAGTGGACATGCAAATTTGGAACTGAAGACTGAAAAAGAGAGGAATTATATAAGTAGGGTGACTTTGATGACATCACGATGAGGCCAAAATCAGTTGAGCTGTTCCTGAGAGCAATTTCCATTCAAACACCCATATGATATGAAAGCCTGATTGTTCAAAATTGGTTATTTGTGGGGATAGAAAACACATATGGGAGCCCCAAAAACACAAAAGAAATTGAAAAAGTAGAATTTTATGTTATAGGTCCTTTAAGCGGACATTAAGCAGTCAGATGGGTGGGCCGGCGCCGCGAACACTTTAGAGATTTTCTGATCCAGAAAAGGTTGGGGAAATACTAGGATAGAGAATGCTATGACACTGTTGGGGGACTTCAATTTCAATTTAATTTGATTGAAGTGTTTTAAATCACAAAAAGTTGTGTCAAGACACTTAAAAAAACTCCCCGGCTCTAGGGGAGTATAATAGTGTAAGATAGTATATAATAATATACTGTAGTATAACAATAATGTTAGATTGTATAAGAGAATGTTAAGATAATATACAGTATAGTCGTATTGTATAATATAGTAGCAATTCACAGCTCCATGGAGAGGCCCGGTCCGCATCACACTCTTGATCTACACCTGGGGGCCCGTAATAACGGTGTGTCATTGTGTGTGCATTTAATATTCTGTGTGACTTCTGTTTGTCTTCTATGAACGAAGCCTTCAGCATGGCTTGCATGATATACTGTACAAAGTTATTAGATCCATCTAACGGATATTAAGTGTGTCTGTCTGGCTGCCTCATCACTCTCTGTCTGTGTGAGTGAGGAATGTTGTAATCTTTTTTACAGTCTATGGTTGTAATACAGTGTTATCACAAGCCATTCCTTAATGTTTACCAGCAGCAGCACAATTAATTTGCTCATGCCGATAATTGGCAAATAGCTTTACAAAGTTAGCCTCGACACTAATACGGAGCTTATGGCAATCATTTATCTATTATAGGTCTATGATACAATGCTTTGTCAAGCATCAACATGATATACAGAGAGAAGCATTGCAGGTTTCCAGATTGTATCACAATCTGTATACCAAATCAAATTAGGTCAGTATTTGGCCCATCGAAATCCAGAGCTGGATAGCATAAATCCACTCAGCATTCAGTTTAATTTATTTTGATGCCGCACGCACGCACTCGATGGCTGCTGTGTTGTGAGCTTATACGTCTGTTATTTTTTAGATTAGTGAAAATTTGAAAAAGTATAATTTTAGCCTATGAGTAATACCAAAATATGGATACCAGGGTGAAAGTGGTTAAGTAGTTTGTATTGTATTTGTTGCTTTCCTTTGGATCACACCAGCAAGGCTGAGAGGAGGATTCATAATTATACTGTATTGGTTGTCAATGTTCAGTCCTTTGACAAAGTGATGTGTGAAATATACTATATTGAAAGTTTTTAGCTTAAGTTGCTAACAGAACCATGACTAAAATTGTAGCTAGTAGCTACAATCTGTGTTAAAATAAATTAAATTTCAACGAACTGTTGCTGCTGCAATCATGATCTTAACTCCACTAACAGGGGAGCAACTGTTAATCGATTTAATCAATATATGAAAATTGGCAACATGCAATGTGTTGTGATTTTGTAAAGTATAAAATAGGGCTTAAGTGGTTGATGTATATTTTGCAATAACAATAATCTAAATCTGAGAAGTAACTACTAATTAATGCTAGTTGTAGGTGAGGGGCAGAGCGGCTGAAAGCTCTTGACCCCATGGTGGACAGACAGACAGACAGGCAGGACTTTCAGTTTGATGGAGGAGGCAGACCTAATAGACCGGGTGGGAACGTCGACGTGAACAAGGTCACAGATAAGGGGGGGGGAGGTTATATATATATTTATCCTCAATAAAGCCCCTACATTTACTCGACACTCTAGTCGAGTAAATGTACTTGGTTGCTTTCCACCTCTGGCTGTGCAGGGTACAGTCTGTGCCCATTTAAGTGGCACCTCAGTCAGACCATGCCCAGACCACGTCAGGCATCAACCTAAAACAGTAGCAGATGTTCTTAGAGGCCAATTAAGAGAGGAGAGATGCAGACAGCTCTCTCCTCTCTTTTCACCGGAGGTGGGCTGTTGGCCCATATGGGTACTGGAGACAATTAATTAGGATGACAGACGTTAACAATGGATTAGGGGCCACATAAAACGTTACATAAACAATTAAATATAATACATACTCCTAGACCTTCACATGCAAGGCTTTATACCATGTCTATTATCTGGTTGGTTGTACTGTATAGCTATTCTAATATGCGTTCCCCTTGTATAGTGTGGTGTCTGCTCTTGTCACTATACTACCGCAGTCTATAGGGACATTTAAAGTTCAATTCTACTTAAGTGCAGCCACTCAAATCAGCAGTGATGGCATCAAACCTCCCTTCCTGATCGCTTTAGGTAATCTGGATTGAGTATAGTAGCACAGACACATGGCGATCAGTGGTTGGAGCGGAGTGTTGGTGGGGGGGGGGGGGGGGATCTGCGGGAAGTGGAAGTAAGTAGCAGAGAAAGGAGAAATGGGGTGTAGAGAGGAAGACAAGAGAGGGGAGACACAAATCAATACAACATAGAGGGTGAAGACTGTTGCCAGGTAGTTGATAATTATAAGATGTACACTCTATGAGGAAAGCAGCCTTGACTTCTGGGAGATAGGACAGAGTGAGGCCGAGAGAAAACCGCATTTACGCCGGTGTGTTTGGGCGGGCACGGCCCCACCTCTGCATTGTCTTCTAGCAAGAAGAGGTGCGGCGTGACAAGTGCCAGCCAGGAGAGGAGACCTCCTACACCTACTCCAGAGAGATGGGTGGAGGAATTCACAGAGGAGACTGTGTGAGATAAAACGAGGTGACGTGGAAGGGAGAAGAGGAGGTGTAAGAAAGAAGCTAACAGACAGATCTATATATTTATTTTTTTCCTCAATTGTATACGTTAAAGAGCAGATTCTGAGCAAAGCAGAACCTTCTTTTCCCACAAATTGAATAGCAGAGAGGTGGACAGAGGAACTGCCTGCAGTAGATGAGAGCCGTCCCTTTTGAGAGCCGTCATTTGCCTCTCCCTCCCTTGCTTACCTGCTCAAGACGTCCTGGGGGGACGACAGTGATGAGGAGAACCCCACCTCTCCCCTCCCCTCTACCAGAGAGTGAGAGTGTGTGTGTGTGTGTGTGTGTGTGTGTGTGTGTGTGTGTGTGTGTGTGTGTGTGTGTGTGTGTGTGTGTGTGTGTGTGTGTGTGTGTGTGTGTGTGTGTGTGTGTGTGTGTGTGTGTGTGTGTGTGTGTGTGTGTGTGTGTGTGTGTGTGTGTGTGTGTTGTATCCTAATGCTTCCATAAGCTCACCCAGACGGCAGACGCCCGCCACAAAAATACCAACTCTGCCATTGGATGCTGCGTGTGCCGTGGGCCGTGGTGGCTCAGTACGAGGGCGGGGTTATAAAAGTGTTAATATGATGCTGCATATTCATACTCGACGTGAATACATAATCAGTCCGGCGGGTCAAACTGGACTACTACGAGAGGGGAAGAGGATCTGACTTTGTCTGTGGGCTGAAGGGATTTCCTTCTGCGTGTGCACTCTTTTGAGAGCATTAATTTGCCGGGACAACCTGGTGTCTCTTCTCTGGACAGCTTTGAACACTTTTTTTTTGCTCTCTGTCTGTCATTTGGGGGTGTGCTGCTATCGGCTGGATGCTGTCTGGCTCTTCTGACAGATGTCAGGGGACTCTTCTTGGGGTTTGTCCAGTCGAAGGGCAGACGACCCATGGCTCTGAGCTTCACGGGGCTCCCAGGCCGTCGTCCCCTTGACCCTCTCTCACTTGCCAGCCGAGAGCCACTCAAGCAGCAGGGGCTTGAGGAGAACCTTCTCTCCATGTTACGGAGACCCTCGTGTTGTTGCCATGCACAAACAACCCAGCAAGAATAAGAATGTCTCCTGGGTGAGTTGGGGTGTGTTTTGGTGGGTGCAGGGGAGTGAGGTGTGCAAGCCACGGATGAAAACAAGTCGTCGGTGTGATTGCGAATGACACTGTTCGTGTCTTCTCACAATGCTCTCGGCAGTTTATATCTGTAGTATTCTTCAAAAACGTGAAATGTTTAATGATTTCATTCGACTATTATTTCAATTCTTTAATTTGAACATTGTTAGGCAGTATACGTCATACCAAAGTATGGCATAGTTAAGTTGACTTCTTTCGTTCCTGCACACAAAAGCTTTTCCAAACAGCGGCTTAACAATTTAGGAATTATATAACTATACCGACTACATGCCTACTTTATGAAATCCGGTCATGTCATCTGATAGATAGATAGACTGGTCTGCCTACTCTGCCTGATTATAACCACGGTGATGACTGATCATTGTTTGCACAATGATACGTTGGAATTGTAGTCATTGCGAGGCTTTGTAATCACAGGACAGATCAGTCTGCAAACAATGTATGGGTGTTTTCTCAGTGGAATTAATTGGGTGGGATTGCATAATAATTGCAGTGTTTACAGTGGACGATTCTGTTTTAGTTAATGACAGCAGTTTTTGCTCATTGTGTGTGTGTGTGTGTGTGTGTGTGTGTGTGTGTGTGTGTGTGTGTGTGTGTGTGTGTGTGTGTGTGTGTGTGTGTGTGTGTGTGTGTGTGTGTGTGTGTGTGTGTGTGTGTGTGTGTGTGTGTGTGTGTGTGTGTGCGCACAGCCGCACACAGGATCTTGCGTTACTTTGATTTCTGACTTCTTGGCTTGTGCAGATGGATGATATGGGGAGATTAGGGTGGAAGTGGAACGTGTTTTGTCTCAGATGAAATGAGCTACTTGGGAGGGTTGGGGCTGTAGGTGGAGGGCAGGGGGTGGCTCGGATAAGCTGGAGCTAACCCTATCTTCACTGTTCATGGTGTCTGGAAGTTGACTCTCTGTGGAAAGTAGGGCTGCAACTATCGATGATTATGATTCACTTATTGTTTGATCATTCACTTATTGTTCCATCAATGACGTTTTCGATTAATCCAATAATAGATTGTGTCATGCAAAAATATAACTGATCCACAAGCTCTGTGAATTTGCCATTTCTATTTAAATTTTTGCCTATGACGTCACCAAAATAGGAATTGACACCCTCCAATCTAGAGTGCCAGCACTGCAGAGGGGAGACAGGTGAAGTGACCAACAGATAATTCAATTACTTCACACAGTGACATTAAATCAACATTTAAAAAACATTTTAGTCCTTGTGTGAAATGTCAGATGTCTACTGTAAAGAACATGCAACACAATATAACCCACACTTCCAAGCCGACTTGATGGTGATTGCTATTAGAAGCAGCAGTGTAGTGTGTGTGCATTGTTCATATGGTTCCTCAGTACTGTGTCTATAGGGCATGGGCTGGCCCGTGACATTATCAATTGATTATTTTATAATCGATTCGTTTGCCATTTGGGAATCGGAAGGATACTGGTTCGATCCCGGGCTCCCCCAGAGTCAGTGTCGAAGTGTCCTTGAGCAAGACACTGCACCCCTTTGCTCCCGATGAGCAGGTCGGTGCCATACATGGTTTGGTTTCCTCCTCCATCAGTCTGTGAATGTGTGTGAATGGGTGAATGCAATGCACATTGTAACAGTTTCCTCATGAGGTCCAGTGACCTTCGAAAGCCACCACCTCCCTCCTCATTTGGGGGCACTTGTTTATTTCTGATTTACTGAGAAGTACATTGGCAAACAACAAGAAAGATGGGCCCGAGCGGTGGGGAGCCACATTTTAACCGCTGCTGTTTTTCATCTCTGTCGGTAGAAACCTCATATGTCCAGTTTACTTTTCACGATTCAAATTAAAACATAGCAAAAGTAGCAGATCTACAATATCAAAATGTGTTGCTCCATGCCACATTTCAAGCTTATACTTTTGATACTTGCTGTAGTTCATGTATGATGGGCAATTAATTTACGAGAAACCCCACAAACGGTTAGAATATGGAGATAAGAGGTTTCTGCCCGACAGCAACGTTTTTATAGCTGCAATCCATAACTTTAATGTCCTCTTTAAGATTCTAAACCGGTTCCCTCGCACAAGTGCCAACATTTTTACTGTTGAGCTACAGCAGACAACACGTGTGTGGGAAGGAGAGTTTGGATTTTTTTTTCTAAATGTCTCAATAGAAGAGTCAAGCTCGACCCGTGCATACTGTATAAGTAAACCCTGCACAGCTGGGGTTTAACATGGAGCGCTCGTTCGCACTTTGCCAACGAAATGCTGGTTGGCAAATCGAAAAAATGCAGAAATAGAGCGTTCTTCCGGATCCTTTAAAACTAGGGATGTTCTGATCATGTTTTTTTGCTCCCGATCATTTGATTTTGAGTATCTGCCGATACAGATTTTTCCCGATCCGATGTTTTTATAGAACACTTATCCATATCACAATAGTACAATATCTAAAATCACACACAATATCCAGTCTAATATCATGATATGGATATAATATTGATACTGTCATCCCGATCATGTTTTTTTTTGCTCCTGATCCGATTACGATCATTTGAAAATGACGTGATCGGTCCCAATTTCCGATCACGTGATCGGATCGGGACAACCCTATTTAAAACGCCACTGAGCAACTTCCATTGAATAACTTTATGTACATGTATTACTCTACGAGAAGAATAGGGAGACCACTTCCAGTTGTGTTGGCACAGATTGGTTAGTAGAAAAGGTCATTTTGCACACCTAAATTGGACAGGTGCGTCGGAATAATGGACTTGAGAAGAGCATCAAATTTGCACACGGGACATATCACCCCTCGACTATATCTAGCCCAACCCCTTGCATCCATCAGCCAAACCCAGTAGTCCCCTACAGTATAGTTGGGGAGTGATTTCTCCATTCTGCACAAAAAGAGGAAGTCCCGCACAATGTCTTCACGTATACAAAATCATTTTAGTTTAATGCAGAAGCAACGTTTAGGTCCGCGCGACCGAAACGGGATCTGCATTAAACAAAGACCTTGTTTTTGCAAGTGCAGATTGCTTAAAATAACATTTTAGTCACACAACTTTTCAGGGATTGCAGAATTTGCAGCTTTAATTTACAGTACTGCACGTGTATGGCATGTGTAGCAAACTATCTGAGCCACCAGGATGCCCCAAAATCCTGTAGTTCAGGGTAAGCAGGGAAATAAACCGTGCATAGGTCACACTTTGGTACTGTTTACTGAAGCACATGTTAGCTGTGAATAATGTGCGTGTGCAGATGCTCATGTCTGGAAACGGGGTTTTGCATTTCCCCTCTAGAGGGGAAATGCTGCTCTACTTTCACTCAGCCCACCCATATGGTGCGTACAGTACAGTACAGTACAGTACAGTACAGTACAGTACAGTACTGATCAGGACATGTTAGACCCTATCTGGGCATGGACAGTTGCTCATGTCCTGGCATTTATACGGCATACCTGTTTTGTTTTATTGGATTTTATGCTGTATGTTGATTTAGTGTATATTTTTTTGTAACTGTGTGCTGCTGTTTATTGATGGGACTGTTCCTGGTTTATATATATATATATATATATATATATTGCAGAATAGAGTCAAATTAAATGCAACCTCTGATGTTTGAGTTCTCTCTATCTGAATAGATAAGCAAACCATGATGACCAGATAAAATAATAATAATGAGATCAACAAAGGCTTAACTTTTTTTTTCTTTTGCATTATCCTGGCCTGTCCAAATCTCTCCTATCCGCTCTTCTGTGTGATGTCAGGCTTACAGCAGGCTACATGTACTATACCACCACTTTATTTATGCTGCACATGGGCTCAGGCAGACGGCAAACGGCACCACCTGCTGGACGGCACGGCACAGTAAAAAAAAAAGAAAGTCGGACGCGACGGAACAGCAGATGAAAACGCAAATGAAAACGTGCGTGCAAAAGGAAAAGGCACATTGGCTGTGTTGCCATTGAGTTGGCATGGTAATTCCCCCCAAATGACAGCACTTGGTGTATCCCTTGCTTATTATCTCCACATTAAAAAAGACAACAGTCGGTAGTGCTGTCGCCTCACAGCTAGAAGGTCCTAGGTTTGATTCCCGCTGGGGATGCTAGGGGCGCTGGGGGCGAGCTCTCTCCTCCGCGTCATCAGTGCCCATACCCGATGGTTTGCATGTTCTCCCCGTGTCCCCTAGGGTAGGTACCCTCACAAAAAACATAGCAGTAATCCTGGTCTCTAAACTACCTCCCCTGGCCAGCTGGGGCGCCTGATGGAGGGGAAAGGAACTGGTCGGAATAGCAGGTTCCTTCCACGCGCTATGTCCGGCCGGGGAAACTCCCCCTGTCATGGTGAAAAGAAGCAGCTTGGACCCCTCATGCATAGAAGGAAGCATCCTCTGCCCCGGGTTGGCAGAGGAAGTGTAGTGCCCAGGATTACATTAGATAATTGACACTGGGTGAAGAAATGGGTTGCAAAATCGTGGGATAAAAAATAAAAAAAATACAACAAAACAACTCTGCCAAATATGCGCCTTTCTGATGATGTTGCGATATGTTTTCAGGCTTGGGTAATGTTCAACTAAAATAATTAACATCTCATTGTCGACCTTCATTGTGCTGCTTGTGTGCTGGTGCTGTATATTTTCTGCTGAGATTTGTCTCGTGCTACGTAACATCCTGTTCTAGATTCCGTCCGATGCTAGATTACCGTCGCCGTTTCTGACTGCCGGGCTGCCGTGCCGTCGCGTCCCATCCACTAAAATGACTTCCGTATTGCCATCTAGCGCTTGCATGCCCTGAGCCCATCTGAATGCAGCATTAATCATGGCAATGTCAGTCAGTGTGCCCGTCCATCTGTCTGTCCGACCGTTGGTTCTCAACCTTTTCAGGCCAGAAATAATCATTTTTTAACTGGGGACCCCCAACCCTCATAAGCACTTGGAATCCACAAAGTGATGCGTTTTGAGCTTGTATTTGCTATTTTCTAAATTTTGTCTCCTGCTAATATATATTATTTGACAATTTGGCCAACCCCTTTTCAGAGTATAGTTTTCTGATTACTTTCGATGCAGCAAATGTGATGATTTGATTGGATGATGTATGAAGATAAGAGCGCCCCTCACTTCACACAAGTGTGATTTTTATTCATAATATTGTGGTTCAACACAATTAAAATATTTGCTATTATTTGAGACAGTTGGATTGCCATGAAAGTGGCCGTGCACCGGCTGTGCACTGCACCGCCATGCTCCCCAGTCTATGTCAACCACCACAATTTCTATTGGCACAAGATTTCTCAAAATAATATTAAATGTAATGGGCATATTGCTTTGAAACATGCTTATAGTGCATTCATGCTCCCCATGACCTCATCATCTAATCAGATTGCAGCATGAGTCCCCTGCATGGCCTCTAGGGGCTGCTAGCAGGGTTCTTCACACTTTTAGAGCATATCCGAAATGGACCAAATCATCATGACATCATCACAACATCATACAACAATTAAAATGTATTAACGTCTCATTGGAGCAGTATTATTCATTAACCTTATTTCTGGAAGATCAAAACACTTTTGTATAATAATAATAACACTATTGTTATTGTTGACTATTAGAAATATGATATTTTGTTAAAAATAATAATTATTAATAGATATATTGTGTAAACACAGTTGTTGTGTGCAGAGGCAGAGCCATTGCGTTCTGCTGGTCCTAGGAGGGCAGGTCTTCTATCCCAGTGTTTCGACCCACAGGTTGAGTGAGAACCACAGGTCTATCCAATAAGCCTAATGACTCTGAGGGACACATCCATGACCGTAGAGACGGGCAGTGCCAGCCAGGCAGCTTAGCACTCCAGATGGTGTGTGTGTGTGTGTGTGTGTGTGTGTGTGTGTGTGTGTGTGTGTGTGTTTGTGTGTCTCATTCTCTCTCTCACTCTCGGTCTCTCTCCGTTTGTCCGCCTGTGTGTGTGTGTCTCTCACTCTCTCTCTCTCTCTCTCTCTCTCTCTCCGTTTGTCCGCCTGGCCACACACACATCCAGTTGTAGATGGTCACATGTTTTACTCCAGCGGGCAAGCTGCTCTATTGGCACACCCCTCCAACGGCACAAGGGCAGTAACTTATAATCTTTACATATATTCATCAAATGAGTTTAGATTTCAATTTTCAATGAAACATTTTGTTCCCCCTGCCCCACCCCCTGAGTATGAAGTGTCCGGCTGACTGACTGGCTGGCTGGCTGGCTGACGTGAATATGGTGATTGGTGTGGTGAGTCATGGCTGTTGCATACAGTAGATGCTTGCACGTGTGTTCTATAGGGCACTTTTTCCCAAACAGTGGCAGGTCCCGAGATGGAGCCTGCCTGCTTGCTTGCTCAGGGGACGAATTTAATCTTGACCTTCAGGTTAAAGTTTGTGTCTGATCTAGGTGTATTTAGGTGAGACATGACATTTGGCATGATCTAAATGTCCGAATAGAAGAGCAGGGAGACAAAATGCAACCATTCCAGTTGCATAATAAGTTATATTGTATTAACATACCATACATAGTGAGACATTAATCAAATAAGAAAAAAGAAAATCCAATTGAGTTCAAGATTTTGCACGTTCTGTGTTTTTTTTTTACAAGATAAAACATTGGTAGCCTATTCGGTAATCTCTAATCTGTGGTCTCCATGGGTGGGGCGTGTGTGTGTGTGTGTGTGTGTGTGTGCGCGTGTGCGTGTGCGTGTGCGTGCGTGCGTGCGCTCTCAAGCGCATCTATACAATGATCCAATATGTATAAACCCAGCAGAGCTCAGGATGGAAGCCAGGCTATACAGTGGAGCTGTGCAGGAGCAGACAGATGTCATACTATCAATTAAGGCTTAATACCCAGAGAAACACTCTGGAATGGACCATGATACCGCTGACTGAGCTTAAACACCCTGGGTCCCGTCTGCTCAGCAACACACGTGTGTGTGTGTGTGTGTGTGTGTGTGTGTGTGTGTGTGTGTGTCTGTGTGTGTTTGTGTTTGTGTGCGTGCGCATATCTACTTTTCTTCTCTTTGTGTGCATCTATCCCATGTGTGTGTTCTTGTGTTTCTTTCTGCGTGTGTGCTTGCGTGTGTGTGTGTGTGTGCCTGTGCGCACATGAGCACCAGATACTCAACCAACATGAGTCATGACACTTGGATAGAGAAGGGAGCCCTTCTAGGATTTCCACATCGCATTACTCGCTCGCTCTGTCTGTCTGTCTCTTTCAATCTCTCTCTCTCTCTCTCTCTCTCTCTCTCTCTGTCTCAGATGGTTAACTGGCTAGGTGTATATGCTGCCTGTATTGTACAGGTATTTAGTAGCAAGTCGCCATCAGCCAGGATGGCATTAAGCCGTCATCCGTTCTGAGCGGAGCAAAGAGGTCGTTGGCTTTTATCCTTGTGTTGAGGTGCCAACTGCTTCTGTACACCTCCTGGGCCATGGTGGCATTCTGAAAAAACCAGAGGATTTGCATAATTCATTACAAGTGGCTCTGGAACAGAGAGGCAGCACAGGTGTCTCGACGCCGGCACCGTGCGGGAGGGAACGAGCATGTCAAAGAAGCCGAAGGTAAAAGAAATGCAACCGAAAACTTGTCTTCATTGCAACTCAACTTATTGTCGTTATCCGGCGTGCCATGCGGTTTCACACTTGATCTTTGATTATATTCTGAAGATAACAAACCTTCCCTTTACAATTCACACTGCTGCATACTGCAGGATTGTTTATCAGCTTCGCTATTCCTCGTCCTAATCCTGTGTGTTTGTGATGTGGTCAAGTGTATCACTTTGCCTAAGTGTCCTATCCTACAGGATATCTGTCTCGGGTCGGGTGGAAACCTCATACGTCAAAAACTGTTACTTTTCAGGATTCAAATAAAGAAATGGCCAAAGTAGCAGATCGAAAAGCGTCGCTTGTGGATCTGCCACTTTCGACACTTTTGTGTGAGGTATGATAAAGTAGGACTTTAATATACGAAAAAGCACAAAAAGTTAAAATATGGAGATATGGAGGTTTCTGCCCTGACGGCAATGGTATCCTGTTTGCCAGGTGTAATCGTTTGTGTACCTTGTTGTGGATTCACAAGGGTCAGTTTCTACCACTTTGTGCCCAGTAAAAGCCTCAGTGGTCTTTTAACGGATCCATTTGGGTAAATTGATTCACTCTCAGGATTACATTAACACTGATGATGTTGACCGCGTGCCATATAAAATCCAGGATGCTGCATGGCGTTTGCCAGGTCTCTCTGTCTGTAAAAGACAATCTGTGGCCTCATAGAACCACATCTTTGTGTCACTGTTCGTGCAGCTGCAAGAAGCCCAGTTAACAAAACCAGTCATGTGTAGTGTACTGAAGACAGCATAGACCGTGATTGAAGTCTCATTATATGGCAGGTGCGAATTTCTGCGAAAGGATTCCTTCCAGTATGCCTTTTGTCTTGCGACCAGCCATTCCAGGTTATAAAGGATAGTTGGTAGTAACCTTAAAGTGGGTTTATAGC
The DNA here is from genome assembly GCF_964188405.1 of Protomyctophum parallelum. Lineage (NCBI taxonomy): Eukaryota > Metazoa > Chordata > Actinopteri > Myctophiformes > Myctophidae > Protomyctophum > Protomyctophum parallelum. The sequence continues at coordinate 28,158,730 of NC_139712.1, read as the reverse complement.
TTAACCAATGGCAAAGTATTGGCAAGTGTACTCCTTTGTAAACGTATGCTGAGTTTGGACTACCACAGTGTTATTTGCAGAGCTGTAGGTTATAACAAATAACGTATTTTTTGTGAAGTAATTTTGGACAGCTGACTTTGCGCCGGCAATTGTTTCTTTCTCCGCAAATCCCGGATTGTTTTGAAAGACCCGAGCTGATTTAAATCTCCTTAACCGAGAGGAGAGAAGCAATCATTACAAAGACAGTCAGGGGATTAAGTGGACACGTACATAGCAATCACCCCTGTTGGTGTTATTGTGTTGTGTATAGTGGTGGACCGTATCTCTCTTCGTCTATAATACCAGTGGTTATCAAACAGTGTGCAGTGAGACACGTCCAGGTGTGCTTTGGCATTTTTTTGACAACCACATTATTATTGCAATGTATCATTTATAGGTTTGTTTCGCTAATTGTCAACAGTAGCAAAAATAGACGATCTAAGCTCACGTACAATACATGGCAATACAACACATTGTGAGATTGTAGGTCTACTATGTTCGCCATCACTACAGGTAGGCCTTGAGGTTTGCCCATTGGTGTGCCCTGGCCACCAAAAGTGTGTGTGTGTGTGTGTGTGTGTGTGTGTGTGTAAAATTCACAATATGTTTGTGTATGTTGATCTCAAACACATACTCATTGATTGTAATCTAATTTAATCTGATTTAATAATCTAAATCTAACTAAATACCGATGACACTGCCATGACTCTCTGTCCTCTAACTATCAGTCATGTGAGTGTGTGTGTGTTTGCACGTGCTGTGCGCGTGTGTGTCCGTGCCCGGCTGTCCGCGTGGCGCGTGCCCGGCGAATCTATCTTTGAATACCTCATAATGCATGCTATGAGAAACGTGTGAATAAACGCACGTCGTGCGCTGTGTACGTCCAGAGGTTGGAGTGTGTTGTGTTCTCCCTGCTTGACCCTTATTGGTCACAGCGATCCCCCCCATTGGCACAGCCAGAGTGTGTGTATTTTCCATCCAGTCCACGTATAGTGACACAGACAGTCGATGTGTCGACGTGCTCAGTGAGCGTGAAGCGACTTAGTGTGAGTGCTTAGTTTGCATGCATGTACACTCACTCGCTGCCACTCTGCAGAGGGGAACAGTTGCACACAGACAGACACCACTGTGGTTGAGGAAGGGTCTTGTTTACATCCATCTATTGGTCGTCCACCAGCAGCTCTTTCTTCATTTCCATGGTCTTAATTCCCATGGGTGTGCTCGACAGGGTTCCTAACTACAGGCAGCGCACGCGCCGCCGTCTGAAGAAGGTAAGCTCTTGGTTTCTGTTATTAGAGGCTTAAAGGTAGGGTACCTGTAACGGAAAGTGAGGGGCGCTCTTATGCTCATACATCATCATAAATCATCTCATATCGGCCAATCGGAATGCCTGTTGCCTGTAGCCACAAATTTACGTCATATTTGGTGGACATTTGACCTAATTTCTCCTTTCATTGTAAAACATATTGCAAATATTGAGACGTGTTGGGTCAAAATATATATAGGAGGGGCTAGCCTAGCGCCCCTCAAAAAAGGTTAAAGCACTGTATTCTGATAGTAATTATTGCTATAGAGTTTGTTCAGTAACAGGAGTCTCCCTGTCTCTCCAGCTAATTGATTAGCAGAACACACATTTTCAGGTGGGTGACACAATGTCAGCCAGGAGAGAGTACCCTTTTATCATTGTTCAGATCGGTGAACCAATATTATCCACCGCTGTGATCCAGACCTGCAGAAATCACGCTGGCTGGGCCAGGCTACTGTACATGCTGATGTACAAGCTCACAACACATCGCGCTGCATCGCATTGTATGCTCGTAGATCTGCTATTTTCAGAGTGAGAGACAGCGAGATCATTCCTCCACCGCGACAGGCCTGAAAATGAAGGCCCGACCCTACCTGGGCCCTCATCAAATCCTGTTAACTCAATACACTGCCCCGCTGCCACCATTAGATCTGACCTGTTCTGACATTCCATATGTTGATCTGACCTCATCAAACCCTGTACACTCAAGACATGCTCCATATATGGCAAGTACAGAATGTTGGCCCATGCCAAAGCGCCAGCACTCGCCCAGCAGTCTGTTGTCACCCAGGCGAACCCTTCGCTTCTCGCCCTCAGGCGTCTTACTGGCATTTAGTTTTCATCAATGAAAAACGCTAGTCGACGAAATCAACACTGTTTTGACTATTAAGCCTCTAGGCTTAATATTTAGGAGACTTAATTTACAGTACACCTGTGTTGTGATGATATTAGGTTCTGATTATGACGAGAACCATAATTCCTCCAGTCGGCCACTCTGACAGAACTCAATTTAAGTACTCTATCATTCTGATTAGTCCGCCGATGTACATACCATACGTAGTACAGACGAGGAGTGTTATACTGTGGTGTGATCTGCACTGTGTGTGTGTGTCAGTGTATGTTTAGTGCTATTCTGGGTCCGGGGGGGGCGGGCTCACACGGTTGCTGGATGCCCATTGGTGGAGCACACTGAACAGCAGCACAACTCTGGAGTGGCACAGAGAGGCGTGGCATAATGCACAGCTGGGGCTTCTCTCTCTCTCTCTGTCTATCTGTTTCTCCCTCTCTCTCTCTCTCTCTCTCTCTCTGTCTCTGTCTCTCTGTCTCTCCCTCTCTCTCTCTCTGTCTCTCTCTGTCTCTCTGTGTCTCTGTCTCTCTGTGTGTCTGTCTCTGTCTCTCTCTGTCTCTCTCTGTGTCTCTGTGTCTCTGTCTCTCTGTGTCTCTGTCTCTCTGTCTCTCTCTCTCTCTCTCTCTCTTTTCTGAATTTCATGTACGTAGTATTGAAAATCTATTGTTGGGTTAATGTCAGGCACAGTACCCTTTTTGTGCTGAGTTGTTGTATCCTATAGTAAGTTATAGAGGCTTTTTTAAATTCAAATTCTCTCTCTCTCTCTCTCTCTCTCTCTCTCTCCCTTTCCCACTCGCTCTCTGTCCCTCTCATACTGTACAGTACAGTATATGCTCATTCTCCCCCACTCCGTTTTAAGGTTCATGTTTATTCAGTGAAACTGCATTGGAATTGGGATGCATGTGTACTGTACAGAGCTTAAAGGAAGGAGGAGGAAAGTGAGACAATGTCCACAGTGCAGACATTTCACTATACCATAATGAACAACATTTAAAAAAAAAACATACATGTGTGGAAAGAAGCAACAGGCTTCATGTGCCAAAAACTATATGTAAAGGCGGAATAATCTGTCATTTTAGATTTTAGCTATAGCAACATACACGTAGAATACACGTAGGAATTAGAACAGTGGTTCTCAAAATAAGCTGATGTACAAGCGTGGTTAATTCCACCTACTGAATAAAGTGCTTTATTGATAGTTCTCACATATCTCACTTTCCTTCTCATAATGGTTTGTCTCATCACTCTCTCCTCTTCATCGCCCTCTCTGCATCCACCAACCTTTCATGCTGTCTCTGTCCTTCTCTCTTTCACACTTCAAAAAAGCATATTTTTTAGTAAGTAAGTAAAAGTATCAATACTGTAGAAAGACTTTGTTATAAGTAAAAGTCCGGCAATCAAAATGTACTAAAAAGTATTGGCATCAAATATACTTGAAGTACCAATGAAGTAAAACGACTCATTATGCAGAATGTCCCGTTTCACAAGTTATCATTAGGCCTACTGTATGTGTGAAATGTAGGAAAATAATCTTTTGAAAATGGCAGATCTACAAGCACACAACGTGAACTAAAGTTTTAAAAAAATATATAATTGTGGTTGTGGAGTAAAAGTACAATATTTGCCTCTGAGATGTAGCAGAAGTAAAACTATAGAAAATTTGAAAAACTGCAGTAAAGTAAAAGTACCTAAAAAATGTACTTGAGTACAGTACAGTAAACTGTATACATAGTTACTTTCCACCACTGCACCAGCACACAGGCACACACACACACACACACCGTGAACTCGCTTCTCAGTGTGCTGCGCTGCATCGTTTTTACGTAAGTAAGTAAGATGACTTAAGAGTTGATCTTATTTTTATTTTTGAGTGGTGCAACCACTCCCTTACGGAGCTATGTGTGTGGGTGGGTCACGTGGGTAGCTGGCTGGCTGGCTGGCTGGCTGGCTGGGTGGGTGCGTCTGAGCACGAAAACAGCATGTTTTTTTTCACCACGTGTGCGAAACCTAACGCACACACAAACACACACGCACATATTAACTGTATATGGTGATTTCGGGTGTGCCAGTACAGTACAGTGACAGTACAGTAGAGGGACCCCCACACGGTAACTCTGTCATTTCTCAACCGTTTCGGACGCGGGGCGGCTCACCGGAATCAGGCCGGCACCCTGGGTGCGTTCCTGTGGGTCTGGAACTGAGTTGCACCACTCACTTCACACAGGTGTGATTTTTTAAATATTGGCAGTGTACTGTATATTGTGGTGTAGAGAGCAGTGGTTCGTGCCAAGGATCCCCAACTTGATGTGTATGTTGTAAGTATCTGGGGTCTAAAAGTGGATAAAGTGAAGTGATACTAAAAGTTGGAAGTGGAACCAAAGAATTCGGCTCAACCAGACAACCACAATGGCATTGAAGATGTTGATGCCAAGAATTGTTGACAGAGCAAAGTGTGATGAATTAATCTTGCTCCGTTTGTGCACTGAATCAATAATCCCATCTGGATTGTCATTTTAGCCCAGTCCCAGAATGATAGAATGATTCTGCATTAATGTAATGGATGGTCTCTCTCTCTCCAATCTCAAACAGTTGGCCGATGAAAAGCATTTGTTTACAATCGTGTATGTATATCCACTAAACAGTGGATGTTTGAGTGTAGCCTGGTGTTTCAATGCTCAATGTGGTGCACTTTGTTGTTTTGCATGTTCCAATAAATCACCATGAGCCTGTTATCCTAACTATTGAAGTGATGAGCATGAAGGACAGCCGTTTGTAGAAATGTTTTCTTGTCTTTCACGGTTTCAGCTTTTTAGTTGGCGTCAAACTTGTCTAATGATGAGTAGTACAGAGTGGACAGGTGGGGGATATACAGGCATTAATTTGTTTAATAGGATTCTTGGCAGGGCTAAACCTTGAGGAGTGCCACAGACAAATCTCCCAAGATCTAAGCATTTATTTCAGCATGGTGGGATTTGACAGAAAACGGACAAACCGTGTCATATTGTTTATGCTGTTGACTAGATTGTTTGGTCTCTGAATCAATATATTAACTCTGTTCCCATGTTTCTGCAGTGCAGTATTGAGTATCCTTATTGGTTTCCCTCATGCACAACATATATTTTCAGACGGGGGTCTGTGACGAAATACATAAATATCCTCATGCAGGAATCAAACGGCTTTCACCGTTTGATAACTTGATATAATGTTGGTGATAAATAACAGTTAAAGACCACAGTGATATTCCAGGCGAGGAAGAGGGGCTGCTTCCATGCTTCAGCTCTGCAGGGCAGATCCACATGCATGGGCACAGCTTGAGGTTGCAGCAGAGCCGCAGAGAAAATTATTATTATGAGGATCAGCCTGGCGTGTTGCCCTACGCACACACGCACGTGTGTACTGTGCGTATACCTGGCGACGGTACTGGCTTTTTTGTGGCTTTTGCCTTTATTTTATATATTTTTATAGAGGGACAGACAGTATAGGCTGACAGGAAATGGGGAGAGAGATGGGGGGGAAGACATGCAGTAAAGGCCATCGAGTCGAACGCGCGGCACACTGACAGACTGGATTGCCAGCCAAGGTGCCTGGACCACTGAGCCATGGCCCGGGCCTTGGCTTACATTTTTCATCAAAATGTTAGGCCCTGGCCCAGGCGGTGGCGTAACCGTCTGGGCACCCGACTGGTAATCCAGTCGCAGTGTGCCGCGGGTTCGACTCCCGAGCCCGACACGGCCTTTACTGCATGTCATCCCCCATCTCTCTCCCGTTTCCTGTCAGCCTACTGTCTGTCCCTTCAAAAAACCAATAAAAGGCATAAGCCGCAAAAAAAAAAAAACGCACCAATGATTCGCCATGCAACCAAACGGTTGTGAGTAGTTGTATGTAGTTGCATGAAACTATTATCCCCAATGGCAGTTGCAAGGAGTTGCAACAGTTTTTTTGCATGGAGTTGCATTTGTGCAGTTTAGGCCTTTGTCACCAAAATTACCACTGGTTAGAAAGGCTGCTAGACAAAGGTGTAATCTATGGGACAGGTCTAGGTTCATTAAGCAGATCACCACTCAGTTCAAACAGCATGGTGTCCACAAGAGCAGAAAAGTAATTTCAGGTAACAGCTAGGCAGAGGTCAGAACAAGAATATGCAGGCAGAATAAAATAAAAGTGGTCAGATTAGTAGGCAAAGTAGAACGGCATGTGGCAGGCAATAAATACTGAGCCAGATGTGAGGAACAATATGAATTAAACATCTGGGCCCCCAAATCTGAATATAAAAGAAAAAATGCACTTTCGCAAAAGCTGTGAGCTTGGGATGCCTGCTAGGAATATGAAATACCAAGTTAACTTCCGGGTGTAATCGATATTTGTACTTTTCATTTTTATCAGCCAACAAAATTGATTAAATCAAAGTGATGTGGCGTTTTCTAAATCATTCTATTAAGCTGAGACAGATTTTATGTAAATTATATTGATGTTAAAAGGCTGTTGGTGCACGTTGTGAGTAAGAATAAGCAATCAATGTTAGATATAGTAATACAGTCAATGATCAATCAAAGTTAACAGAATAATTATTTATTTTAACTTCATTTCAAAGTGCATGCCACTTTGCAATTGTGCATCTAAGCCAGATTCTAAGCCAATGCAGTGGGTTAAATATAGAACAAATCCATGCTTTATCATGAGCAAAAATGCAAACAAATGCAATGTTTGAAGAACAGGTCAGGCTTACTACAGTATTACTATTGTAAACAAAATAATGGCATATACTGTAACATTATACATAATTATTAGAAGATATGCAATGACTAATTGACTATTAAAACATGCCTACAGTATGTGTTTAAAGTTTTAAACCCTGAATCCCTCAAATGGAGAATGGTTAATGCTTGCATTCAACAAAACGGTTGTGCGGTTGTTGGTTGAGGATCCTCCTTCATAAGACGCTTGACTGATTGGTCAAGGTCAACTCTATTGTTACACACACTGCGAGTTTTGGTTTGGCTTCGGGAGGGTTTTTATGCAGCTGCCCTGGAGAAATGGCATGTTTAGTGGTGATCTCGCACGTTCACAGTGTTTCATTATCTCCTGTCTCCTCTTGAGTGCAGACAACAATGCAAAACACAGGAACAATTGCATTGTGGCCCTAAGGATGGCAGATATCAGTTTCAAACCACTTTGGTCTGTCTGGTTGTAAGGCGCAGCACTGCTTCAAGGGGCCACTTGTGGGGCTTTAGACTGTTCGGTAATAATGAGGTACAGTAAAAGCACAAAAGTATTGGCATCAAAATGTAATTATGCAGAATGTCCCGTTTTCAAAATAATAAAAAATATTTTGAGAATTGCAGATCTACAAGCTCACAATGTGTTGCTAGGGCCGGCTCCAGGATGAAATTACTTAAGGGGGCACACTAAGTGTTATTTTTGTTTTCATACATCAATTGCGTTGTTAAATCTTCGTCGTGATCTCATCTTCAATGCAAGAACGAATGTTACCTTGAATTGCAGTTGTAGACACCAGACACCAGTTTGAATAGCCTACTAATGAAATAGTGTGTCTAGCTCACTTCATGAGCTTGTAGATCAGCTTTTTTCAAATGGATGAAATTAAGTGGTTAATTTAGGCTATGTTTTGTAATAATAATCAAAATCTAACTACTAGTAACTAGTATCTAAAGTTTTCAAATAATTGTAGTGGAGTGAAAGTACAATATTTGGATTTGAGATATAGTGGAGTAGAAGTAAAAGTATTGGAAATTGGAAATACTCCAGTAAAGTGCAAATACCTAGTACAGTAACATGTCGGTGGTACAGGTAGTTCTGCCCACGAGTGCAAGGATCAGATCATTGTACCATACTAGCTGCTTACAAGGACTCAACTGGACTCAATTTATAAAGCACATATTTCAACAACCAATGGACGACCGAAGTGCTGTACATGTTTAAAACGGGGGGGGAAAGAACAACAAAAGAACAAGACCGGCAATAAAACAAAGAGCAACAGATCAGCACAAACACAATCAAAAGGCATGACAAAAATGGAAGGAAAAACGATCAAAATAAAAGTAGCTAAAAAAAACAATTACAAAGCTACACCAAATATACAATCGAGCAGTGTCGAAATAGTGATGAAATGGACAAGATGAACCGTAACAAGATGGGCTGTAACAAAAACAACAGCTATCGGGCCTAGCGGAGACATCTTGGCCCCTAAAGCTACAAGATATCATGATGTATTATAAGTACTATAAGTGATGGTTAAATATAAAAGCTAGGTTAGATATAAACCATAATAAATATAGTATAATTCTATCTCACTGTGATGTGGTGAAAAGTAGCCTATACATGTTGATTGTTTTGCCTCAGTACAATATAATTGGTTACTGCAGTGTAAGCCATTTGCATAAGAATGCTCCAAAGGCTTGTTGTTCCTGTCAATGAGCGCACATGTGCTTACATCAGCCGGTGTGCGTGTATCTGCCGATCAATAAGCCACAGGCTATACAGCGGCATTCAGTTCAGCAGACTGTGCAGACAACTGAACATGCACAACATGGTCCGACCAGTGATGGAAATAGTACTCAACATTTTGTACTCAAGTAAAAGTACCAAGACCACAGTGTAGAAATATTCTGTCAAAATGTGCTTGAATAAAAGTACTGATCTGATTTAGCATTTGCATTGAAATATACTTGCAGAACGTCCCATTTCACAAGTTTCCAAATGTATAAAACTGCTTTTAAAAATGGCAGATCTACAAAATCACAGCATGTCGCAAAATACAATAATAAAGCGTCACTAAAGTGGTGTATTTCGATTGGGCCTTTTGACTCGAAGGCTTTCAGCTTTCAGGAAGAAACAAAAAATATACAGGCAAGACATATTTGAATATTACAACCACACCCGGTCTATTAGACTATAATAATGTTAACTCCATAGACACATACTGTACAAAACAGAAAAAGTTAAATCAGAGCGACCAGCGATTTATAGCAGCGGAGCACATTTAGCGACGGAACAGGCGCTATCCCGGATGTAGCTAGATGTAGCCAAAACACTCCCGATGCGATCAACAACAACGGGAGGTATGATTTTCTTCTAACGCGACTAGCGACGGGACCGCGATGGGCCGTCTAACACATAATCTTTGCTTAGAATTGGACGTTATGATTTAGATCAAGAGTTATTCACATTTTAGGATTTTCGGTCTCATCGGCTAAAATGGTGGGGGGGGGGGGGGGGGGGGACATTTTCGATGACGTCCCACCGGAAAATAACATTGAATGTTGCGCAACAGACGCTCCCAGCCTGTGGAGCGATGCGATCGGTTTTGATATCAATAAATCTCCGTCCTTTTATCAATCTCTGTCCTGAGCGCTGGGCGTTACTAATTGATTGAACGGAGAACTCCGTCCTTGCCGCTCGGGGTGTTAACTTACCGTAACCGTGTGATTATGAATATGGTGAATACCATATGAACACTATGCTCTATCGCTATATAAAAATTGCCCAATACCATGTGACCATGGTATCTACTGTAGGGGGTCCCCAGCAAAATGTGTTAATACAGCATCACAATCATTTTAACCACTTGATCCATATTTTATATGTTGGTTATTAAAATAATAGCAGATATACAAGCTTGTACATCTACTATTTTTTTATGTACACACACACACACACACACACACACACACACACACACACACACACACACACACACACACACACACACACACACACAAATATTGTCTTCTGGGGAGTGTCCGTGTCACAAATAAGAAAAAGTGTGATAACCACTGACTTGAATTGCTTAAATTGTGTCATTTTGAGGTTGTTTGAGTAAAGTGGTGGTTGTGTAAGCGAGCTGCCCCGTGGTACCAGAATCACAGCTTCCCGTCAGCTGTCATCACACGCTTTGGGCTCCGGGCTTTGGGGACAGCAGGCATAATTAGTGTCTGCTTTTCCACCCTTCAGGTGCCTTTGACCTTTTGTTACCTCTACCTTTTGTTACATCAGAACCACGGAAAAAAAGAAAAGAAAAACGGTGCAGTAGCTTTTTGGAAATGTTGGACCTGGGATTATTATCGGCGTGATTTAGTAGACATCTCAAATGATCTAGCCATCTGGAATGGGTGATCTCTTTCCTCCGTGCATTTGTCACGGTGCACGTTGTAGTTTCATCTCGTGGAGGAGTACTAATACATGTCAGTCGTGTTCAGTGGTCTAAAATAACTATGTACGTTTTGAGTAAACGTCATTAATAATATTAGTTGTGTGGAAATAATAATAAAAAGTCCCCCCCTGTTCTATTTAGCCTAGAACTGGAGGTCTATAGAACCTGGGTTCATAATATGACCCCAGGTTGATCATATTATGATCAGTGACATCACAAAGATGTACTCTTTGGCTTGAAAAGTACATCTTTGCGATGTCACTGATATGAACACTTGTCAATACAGAGTACGGATCCGATACCTGGGTTCTCTACGTGGGGTCCAGGGACCATCTAGGTTCCTTGTTTTTATTTGTACAAGTAAAATTGTATTATTGTTATTTGCACGCCTGAAAAGAACTCACCCATCCGTGCAATATTTTTGTATTATGTTTCTGTAGGTCTCGGTCATAGCGAACAGTGTGTGTCTCATGGACTAAGTGGCATTTATTATCGTTCCTGTTTGATTTAGGGAAAGTGGACCAGTTTCGTTATGGTTTAATTTTGGACACTCGTGACGACCTTGTGACAGCGGCACCCGCCACACAAAGGTCTTACAAAGGTTATTTGACGGCGCCTTGTCGTGTTCCCCCTTCTTTTTTTTTACAGAATATTTGACATTTCGTTTCTGCTACGTGAACCACTTGCACGATATTATTGCGTTTTCTAAGCACACATCACAGCCTGCAGTGTTCTCTGATGTCTTTAACTATGAAAAGATGGATCATCTGAGTCTGAGACTCTCTTTGAAGTGAGTGGGCTTCATTACTGTAACCACCACAGTCTCGTAGACTCCAGACAAGTACCAGCTGCATGACATTGGCACTGCCTGACTACTGTAAAAACTAAACTACTTGTGTCACTTGATTTACTTCACATATAACATATAACAGTTTTATTGACTTGACCAGATGGATGTTTACAGCATGTTTTTATTATTATTTATTATTCCCCCCCCAAAAAAAACCCAGACATTTATAACTCCCTTACACGCTGTAACGCAAATGTTGTGCGCCGTTGTGCGCTAAATCTTGGTCGACCAATGAACAATCGAGTTTACGACTCGGGAATCCTTTGTTGATCACGCCGGTGAATATGGCATTTTCTGTCGACACGGTGAAGATAATTACTTCCTGACGTCGTTCCTCAGTCTCAAGCCCCAACATGTGTTGGGACTTACAGTGAGTTAGTCTCTCTCTCTAGCCTTCCGCTCCTCAAAGTCAAGGCATAGAGAGCCACACATGTAAACTTCCCAGATCACACACTCCACACACGCACATTAAAAGAGCTTCCCCCAGATGCTTTCGCTGCATTCTGGAATTTTTCAGGCCGTCCCTGTTGGCCAGAGATACTTACTTCCTAACTGGCTGTGTATGTGTGTGTTTGTGCGTGCGTGTGTATGTGGGAGGGGAGAGGGGCTGGGGAAGAGGCGGCAGGGCGGGGGGGGGACCTTGTTTTGGGATTGGAGGACGGTCGTGGCGTTCTGAAGGAGTGCTCTTCTCCCAGCGTGGGAAAGAGAGGTTTGTCTCCCCTCTGCCCTCTCAGCTGTGCGGACTGAATTAGGCCATAGAAGGGCCGAGAAGGAACTAACTTTACAGCCCGGACAGCTTTCTCTCACTCTGGCTTAAAGGTTGAGCTTTTCCTTCCTTCCTTCCGCCCCCCCACCCACCCCCGTGTCGGCACAAGGGGGGATTCGCAGGCGGACAGAGTTCCTGTAACAAGCTCGGAGAGGAGATGGGCTGCAGCTGAGAGGGGCTTTTTGTTTCTTTTTCTTTTCTCCCCCCCTTCCCCTTCTTTCTCCCGGTCCGGGACGGGAACGGAGCAGAGCTGGGTAGGGCAGACATGTATCGGTCCGGCAGTGAGGAGTCGGATGTGGTGAGTTTATTTTGCAGGGCTTCGCCGCCACACACACACACACACACACACACACACACACACACACACACACACAAAGAGAGAGTCATTAAAGGCTACGCTTTGAAACATGTGCATCAAGTGCTCGTCCCAGGGTATGCTTTCGTTACCTGGACCCGATTTAGCTAAAGTTCTCCCATTCTCCGCTGATGTCCGCCTCACTGAACAAAGAGGAAGTAGGGAGGGAGTCCCGAAGAATGGAGGGGTCATTAGTGGAAAGGTCTAGACTAGAGTGTAGCGATAAACTTCCTATTTTTCTTACTTATCACTTTTCCTGGAAGTTTAGTCACTCAGTTGGTTGTTCAAGAGGCTTGGAGTGACTCTTTTCTTGTAGTGTGCAGGAGGGGAGGGAGGGGGGTGTTCGGGGGAGTCGGGTTGGGGGCTGCTTTATAGGGGCAAGCAACTCTGCATGGCCATGACCCTGCATGGCCATTACTTAGCCTTAAGTGGAGACCGGCAACAGTAGTTAACACTAACAGCTTATGTCGAGCGAAAGAAAATAAACACCTGGGCCAGGCTTGACTTATTACACACAGAAAGACCAGTTAGATGCAAAACATGGCTTCACTCACTGCTGTCAGATGCAAGAGGAGCATCTAGCCTCTCTGAGCGTAGTACTGCTGCTGGATTCAAGTATTTCCTGCTATTATAACATGTCCTTTTCAGCACCAGCTGCCTTTCTGTTGTTAGTAGACTCAATGTAAGGTGTGTGTGTGTGTGTGTGTGTGTGTGTGTGTGTGTGTATGGGAATATTGGAGCGGAAACTTGCGGCCCTTGTCTATCTGCAGTAATGACCGATTTATACTTAATAGCGTGCTATGTCGCACATCAAATAGCGGATCTACAAGCACACAACCTGTCACGCGAGAGTAACTTTGTGAGTGTATAGATCTGCTACGTTGTTGCACCGTGCCACACAACTAGTTATGAATCCCACTTGAATGCCATCATCCTCATTCGCATACTAAATGGCTAATCAGCCTTCAAAGGACAGTTTGAAGGCACACACACACACACACACACACACACACACACAATTGCACAGCTGGACACATGTGCATGCAGCAGTGGCTATAATCAGTCTAGTGCTATTTAGTGCAGTTATTCTTTCAGGCTGGTCTCAGGGTACTAGTGTCTGCACAGTGCACACATGACTCATCACGATTGGGTGTGAAGAGGGAGGGTGTGTGTGTGCGTGTGTGTGTGTGCGCGCGTGCGACAAATGCTGTTGTCTACCGCTATGCTCTGTAGTTGACTCCACAGTGGGAGTGTGACAATCTCACCACCTGTCCTCTACCCAAATGTAGTACACACACACACACACACACACTCACTCACTCACTCACTCACTCACTCACTCACTCACTCACTCACTCACACACACACACGTCTCTGAGGTGCTGCTGCTGGTTTTATGTTCAACAATATATTGATCTGTGGGCAAACATCGAAACACTACTTGAGCATGTGCGAAATTCTATGCGTGCGCACGTGTGTGTGTGTGTGTGTGCAATCTGATAGAGATAGATAGTACTGTATAATCCCACTGGCACGACTGTATGCCTGATTTATATATAAATTGTGTGACGTTGCCTTGCACCTATAATCTCATGTTACCAGACTGTTCCAAACACTTCATCATACAGTCTGGGCCAACGGAAGAGCTATAAACTATGGAGCCTCCTCGCCACTTCCATTTCGTCTTCACAGTCGCGCACATTTATCCTAATATGAATAGAAATCATCTAAGCATATATAGCTTGTTGCTTAGCAGAAAAGGAAATAAAAATAAGCTCTAAAGATATTTTAAAATATATTTTCCTGAACGGAAATGGGAGCTTCCGTTACTCAGCTCATGGTGGGCTATAGGTCCAGACTCCAGACTCTATATATAGCATTCGGAGATTGTGGAATAGTTGTCTGGCTACGCGAGACTACCGCGCACCAAAAACATCCAAATCTACAAGCTCGCAATGTGCAGTGTGCTGTGCTATTTTTGAGACACCGCCGCACATCTCTTATCAATCACGCGTGATGTGTGTCCATGATGCCTCTGTCCCATTATGATAAAATCCTCACTATTCATTTAGTGTAAAATGGACCCACGTGGGGCCCCGTTAACTATCTATGACTGTGTCAAAGGTCATGACAAAAACAAAACAACAAAAAAAGAAAAGTCTATGGCAGTGGTCCTCAAAATGTTTTGGCTCAGGGTCAGGACACCCCTGTAAATAATTATTTCATCCATGGCACCCATGTGTCATGATACGTAAATATGTAAATATTTTGCCAGTATGAGACGAGTTGCAAATATCAGTTTCCATTAGGACAGAATAACTTGAATAACTTGACCACTTGAACTAGATAGATTGATTGATTGATTACAAGCGACGTATTGTAGATCGGCTATTTTTACCAAAGAAAGTTAGTGTCGATTGAAAAAGTACAGTGAAACTGTTTTATAGTAGAGTTAGAGGGTCTAAGTGTTTCAACTGAAGTGATATGGATCAATTCCAAATATTATCTAACTATTATGCGGTAAACTTCTGGATTTGCGTCAGGACACCCTCGGGTGCCACGGCACTCCCAGAAACCCTGGTCTATATGGACATCATGATGTACAGTAGAATACTATATCATAATAACACACATCGCTCTGTACATTATTTTCTGTTCCTGTAGTTTTTATGCATCTCAGGCGCCGACCTGGAATAAATAGACTTCCAAACTGCTCGTTTTTAACCTAACATTTAATAAATCATTGCTCTGGCTCGGAAACGCAGGTCCCTGGGTGCATAAACGGTCTTGTGAGCGTTCCCCTCCCTTCCGAATGAGGCTTAGACAAACAGCCTAAAAGCAGACGTGCAGTCCCATGCAGCCATGCATCCAATAGTCCCGTGTGTGTGTGCCGCCGCTCAGCTGGACACATGTACCACCCCTCCCCCCACAGGAGCCGTGCAGCGTTGATCAATCATCCACGGTCCTGCTAATTCATATACACCAGCCCACCGCCCCCGCTGCAATATTGATGATGCAAGCACAAAGTATAGCGCTACGAAGCACGCCACACCGACCCCCACCCATCCCTCTGTGTCTCTATTTTATAATGTATCCCTCTTCCTTGTCAGCAGTGTTGCCATTTCTGCTTATTGTAAGCGACTTTGGGCTTTTATCGATGTTGAGACTAGTGAGGACCTAGTGGACACGTTTTCATGATTGGCTGCCTGTAGCACCTCTAAGCCAATGGGAGATAAAACCATAGTCTCTTCGCTGCACCTGGCAGTTATGACATGAGTCATTCTTGTTTTCTGTAGTTGTTTTCAATATAATTTGCTTTCAATATTGGTAGCGCTTTTTGGTTGCGCTTTTTTTTCTTTTGTGGCCTTGTTTAAAAAGTGTAGTTGCTAATTGTCTCCACCAAGCCAAAGGCATAGGGAAAGAGTGTTTTGCACTCTGTGTGTGTGTGTGTGTGTGTGTGCTTGTGTCCGTCCGTCCGTCTGTGTACAGCTAATCTCCGGCACCATTAACCCGGTAGATGCCAAATTTTGCACACACACACCCTGGATGCCAACGATGAACCTCTGCTCCACATTTTCCAGAACAGCCTGTTATAGCACTGTGTGAAAAACATTACTCCTCCAGATTCTGTCCAAAAAAAAATACACACTATCTCTATAGTCATGTGTTCAAGACGGATCTGTCCGATATTTCAGATTCCATCCTAATTGGCTAACATTGGCTTTCAAACTTTTCAGGATTGGCCTGTTTTGAACAAAAAGCCTCAAATCATGAACAGAGCGTGCAATTTACATGAAAACTTTCACAGTCTTTCCTACTAGGCTGAGGAATATATCCCACCCTTTTCACATTGGCCTGTTATAGCGCCACCAACAGGTGGATTTTTGCAATACACATTTTTGGATCAAAATGCCTCAAATCATTAAATTGCCACAAGAAGAAGAAATGGCACCCTTTTCACATTGGCCTATTATAGCACCACCAGGAGGCCACAACCTGACCTGCCCTGGTGAAGACCTGTACCCCGAGGGGCACTTTATCTAGTTGGGCTTGTTTTCATAGACCTGGTTTCTTATTTCTCTCCCGAAATCTGGCAACACTGGTCTCGTCAGCCATCAGCCTACAGTACATTATGTTGGCAGCAGAGCTGTCACTGCTGAGCTGAGGAGGGAGCTGGGTGTGAGAGGAGCAGCCTAGGACACTGGAGGGGTTTAGTTCACGGGTTTCTCAGACTTATCTTTTAAAATGTTTTTTTTGTAGGTAAAAAATATATATTTACCTGTGATCCATAAAAAACGGATCCACGACCCATAAAAATGGGTCCCGAACCATTGATTGAAACACTGGTTTAGCGCTGGCTCGGTTATGAGCCGAAGGTGGGGATGGCACTTTTTCATGTCAAGGACCCCAAAATTTGGCGGCGGACCCTCATCTAAAAATTGTTTGTGACAGCCAGGGAACCCTAGAATAGAAGATGTATTACAAAAATAATAATAAAATCCAAATTAATCAAACATTTCAAGCCTATATACAAGCTTGCAGCACAGCGTGAAGTGACACACCGTGCATGTATTATTTTGAATAGCCAATGTAAATGGATAAAGTGGTCAAATGATTGTGACGCTGTATTAACTATGTTTTGCTGGGGACCCTCCAGACGGACCCCACTTTGAGAACCAATGCTATAGAGTGCCAATTGATGAGAGAGGTGCTGATACGGGGATGGAGCGAGAACCTGCAGCCCTCTCTACAGTAATGACTGATTTATCTACTGTGAGCTTCAGCTGATCAGCTATTCGAATAGCCAAAGTATAATGAAGTTACAGTGCCTAAACTGAGTTTTGATGGTATATTAATCTATTTGGCATGGACCCCACTTTGAGAACTCTCATAGCTTATAGTGTGGTTCTCTTAAGTGTCAGTCCCGTATCATTTTGCCACATCGCTCTCCCGGACCACTGTCACGTGATTGACAGCCTGGGAGTCCATCTCAGCGATGGGATGATGCACTTATCTAATGCATGGGAGTGGAGAGAGGGGAGGTCTGGCACGCACAATGCTGGGTGGACACTTTGTCAGTGTCACCTTCAAATCCATGCAGCCCAATCCCTCTTCCAGCACGCCAGAGGGGTCATTATTCTATACACCCCTCCCCCATGCATGTCCTCACTGTATCCTTTATCACTTTATCCATCACTAGCCTTTGTTCTATCTCTCTACATGCAATACAGTGGTGGAAAGTACCCAACTACATTTACGCATGCATGTACTTTTTCTTTTTACTTTACTGGAGTATTTCCAATTTTCAGTACTTTACTTCTACTCCACTACATCTCAGAGGCAAATGTTGTACTTTTACTCCCTTACAATTATTTGAAAACTACATAAAACTACAGGTAAAACTACATAAACTACAGAACTACAAATTACAGAAACCTACATAAACCACTTCACAAGTTCAGCTATACATTTCGGCCATTTGAAAATAGCCCACAATGTGTAGATCTATTTTCAAATGTTCTTTGAAAATGTGCAAAATGGGACATTCTGCATAATGAGTGAGTACAATACGTATATTTTGATAGAAGTACCAAAAGAAGTATTCATTTATGCAGAATATCCGATTTCACAAGTTTTCAAATGTACAAAATGTATAAGAATCTTTGAAAATAGGAACCGATCTCCAAGCTAACAATGTGTCACGATGGGGCACATTCTGAGCTTGTAGATTTCAAATTTGCCTCTGAGTTGTAGCAGAGTACTGAAAACTGGAAATACTCTGGTAAAGTAAAAACTACCTAAAAATTGTACACAAGTACAGTACTTGGTAAATGTACTTAGTTACTTTACACCACTGTAATCAGTGGAACACATTAGTGTTGCTCATTCCTCCATTTTGTGGTTGAACGGTAGCGCTCTTGCCCCCCTCGCAGCAGCCTCACAACTCATGTTCTTGGCCGTCATGTGCCATCCCTAAATTCTCTGCCCTTTTGATGAAAAAGACAGTTTGTTTGCAAAATGAGGATTCAATTTACTTAGTGTCTCGCCGAGTGTGGTGCACGTTGACGGACAGATGGCGGGACAAAAGACGAAACTAAATAATGTCGGTGCCTGCCAAAAATGAGTCGTGCCAAGCCCCCCGGCTCTTTTCCTTGTTCTCAGCCCCTGCTGCAGTCAGCCAGTCTATTAGCCAGAACGGAGCAGAACACCACTTGGCATGAGGAGTCCTCGTCGTTCCTCAGTCTAGTTGTGTGATATACTGTTGGTCTCGGACCACAGTGACTCAGTTTCTTGTTATAATAATGGAGCCTTTACTCACAGACGTGTCATAGCCAGGGTGACGACAGCTACGGCTAATTCAATTACATAATAATGAGGCCATTTGAGTTACAGTTCACAATGTAGGCGTTTATCCAGAGCAACTTACAAGCGCGAAATCAGAGTAAATGGCATTGAGCCACTAGTCAACAATGACAGCGTAAATCGTCACGTAAGAAGCGTGCACGGAGAACGATGTAATAATTCGAAGAAACTTGGGGGTGAGGTTTTTGATTGATTGAATACTTCATAAGTCAGAAACTTTTTTTTCTAGTGTGGTTTCAATTCATCAACATACAGTATCATATAAAATAACACAATAATACATGTCATCAACCAATACTAAACAGTACACTGTGGACTCTATCATAATATGCCATGCCTTACCCGCCAGCATTAACCACAATATGTGAATTGCGCATTTAGGAGCTTCCACTATCCGTAAACGGTATCTTGCATTAGAATGGCTCATAACTCTAAATCTAGGGCGCTCTCCATGGTTTTGACCAAAAGGGTTCTGTCTTCAGGAAGCATCTCGTTTGGAAAATAAACGCTTCTAGAGAGACTTTAAATGTGACAGCGCGAGGTAAGAACGGAAGATTATGCCTCCCGGTTTTGGGGGGTATAACGGAAGGCGGGGCTTTTCAGAGTAAAATCTGCCATATCTACTGCCACTCTAGCGCCATTATTTTGAAGAATTCCCCGGCAAAAGTTGTGTTAGCATTCGAAAGAAGATGAACAAGAAATGACTCAAGTCGTTATAATATCAGGTTGCATTCCATTCTCTTGTATATTCTACCTTAGTGGGGCTGGCGTTTGCAGACTCTAATCATGGTGTGGTGGGGGAGAGCAGGCTTAGTGTCCCAGCAGAAGGCTGAAATCAGCCGTCTGATTGGCCATATAGGGCTAGTCTCCCATTAATCTCGCCACTACATCGCTACTTGACCACGTGACTAGACTAGTAGAAAGTCTGATCATTGATCAGCTCTGCAAACTGATAAATGTTTACCTTGGTTGTTGTTTTGCTGGCATGTCTTTGGTCCAAAATATATATGGTTCAACAATATATATCGTGTTGAATTAATGTGATGTGTGTCTGTAAATAATTATTTTCTGACTTGCCTGACCTCTAATTGACATACGGCTGTACTGTTTGATATATATGTATAAATTCATGCTGATTCCAAATATTCAGTCAGATGTGTTAACAGGAGTTCCCTAAGACTGTCTAATGCAGAAGTAGTACTTTGGGCTTTAAGCAGAGGGGCAGTGCCACCCATGACAGCTCACAGCTCCTTGCATGACAAGGACCACTAGTCTCCGCCTCTTCGATATAAGATGGCTGTCCAAGCAGCCATCTCTCTCTCTTCAGGCTCTCTCTACCTCTCATCTACTGGCGAAGGAGTAGGGAAGGTAGACACATGTCCCCCCCCCCCCCCCCCC
The DNA here is from genome assembly GCF_964188405.1 of Protomyctophum parallelum. NCBI lineage: Eukaryota > Metazoa > Chordata > Actinopteri > Myctophiformes > Myctophidae > Protomyctophum > Protomyctophum parallelum. The sequence goes on along the minus strand of NC_139712.1, from coordinate 28,138,636 downwards.
CCCCCCCCACAGCTCTCCTTCACTGACCAGGCCCTGGGTCGACTTCTGGGGGCAACCCAGAACTGAACTGACTACAGCTCCTCTCTACACGCCTCTCAACACCACAGCGAGGATAAGACACCTCAAGTCTTCTCTACCGCTCAAATCTTCAAGAGGGTCAGCTTAAGCCAAGCGTCACCAAGAACGCACAGCTGATCCCGATGAGGGAAACCGGGGAAGCAAGCTGCCTCTGACGACTACAAAACCACCGCCCAGCTACATCCTTCTGGGCTTGCCATCCGCTGCCCCTAGCCGCCCGGGCGAGCTCAGCAGCACACGGCCCCAGCTACCACATGATGTACAGCTACAGACAATGGCTGGCGCCAGCCACTAGCCTCCCTGGCTAGCAACATGCAGCTACATCATCCCGGGCCTGCCATCCTCTGCTGACGTCTCCTCCACAACACAGGCGAGCATATCTCACATGAAAAATGGCAACTGAGTGTAGCGTTCAGGGCAGGGTAGATTGTCATTTTGAATGTGGATCTGCTAATTTTGAAACCTCTTTATTATTTCATGTTTCTCTTTCTTTATTTGTTTCATGAGCTATCACTATTTACTTTTACCTGACCTTACTATGATCAAAAGGGTTCATTTAACACATTTTGATTTTTAATAAATTTATATGATTTTCATTAAGAAGTCGTTGTGTATTCTATCTCAATATTTACAGTAAAAGTACAGATTGGAATATTTATTGCAAGTCTGTCCAAGAACTCATGTTACATTATACAGTGATGTGAGCAATATAATTATTATATTGTAATATTTTAATAATTCAAAAATAATAAATTATGAATATTGATATTTTAAATATTACGTCCTGTCAGCTATTACCCCATTAGCGATTTATTACAACTTGAACCCCCGGCATCCCTATTCTGGGGGAATGTTTGCCAATTTTAACTTTGTCCCCTCCAGTCATTGACCTTTCAACTCACAGCCAATGGCTACGCACAATCGCGCGCACACACACACACACACACACACACACGCGCGAGAGTACAGTTACAGTTCATCAGAACTACCAGTTGTGTTTTTTGCCAATGTTATGGTATTCTGTCAGAATTGTGTGCAAATTGGCACGATTCCGTTGTATCGCAGCTGTTGGCAGGTACAGTGATGTTTACATGTGTGGCCATATGGTTCAGGCCATCAGTTACATAGAGTATGCAATGCATCACAGACTTGCAGATGTCTTGTGCTTCCTGAGGACATGGACTGGAAAGACAAAGCCTTCACTCATCCCATGAAAGGGGCGGTGTTGCCATGTCCGCTTATTATAAGCAACTTTGGCTTGTTTTTCTGTAGTTGCAGTTTTTGGGTCTGGTTTTCTAGTTGCTTATTATTTAAACCAGTGATCCTCAAATATTTTCATGTCATTTGTTACTAACCTGGCTCCATATACCGGATTTAGAATGTTTCAAAACTCTTCCAAATATTCCACATTTTTATTTCAGGATGTATTTTATCTACTAGATTGGATCATTTCAAATTGCTGATGTATACAATATAGGTTTAAAGTGGTCATGTGATGTGGCCTATAAAGTAGCTTATTTTGGGTTGCTTAACTTTCTAAATTATTTCTTAACGGGCAACGGAAATGGTGCACATTTTATTTTGAAGTTTCAGCTTCAAACGCTGGCTCTGAAGTTTCTGAACCAATCGGAGCGTCACATCCCTCCAGGCTATGGGGTCTCAAAGTCTGTGACTTCCTGCACGTGGATTTGGTTTGTAAACAAAGTGACTGCAGGGAGACATGAGACAAGTTTCTAACCTATACTCAACCTATATACATATTTTAGGGTGATCATTAATTAAGAGATAAATTAACACTTTATAATGTACACAGTAAACATTTAGCCAACATTATCTTTATTAAAATATAGATGTAATTTTTCGTACTTTTAGAGATACAGTACCAGCTATCGTGTTCTGGATGTGACGCCAAGCCAACACACACCGGATGCAGAGAGACAACCCGCTCAATGGTGCTAATTAGCTTTAGTGATTTCTGCCGTGCCGTTGTGGTGACTGCTATGCCATTGCTGCACGTCGAAGGGCCCCTGTCCGAGGGGATCGATATGACCATTGAACCCCCTCCCCGCAAAGCAAAATGACCACTATACGAATTTGGTCAATGACAGGTTGTGTCATAGGCCTTACGTCACACACGTAAGTCCTACGTCCTCCCGGTGGGGGCTCCCCACTGGCAGGTGAGTCAGTAGGATACAACAGCAGTCACAGTGACAACACAAAAATGTGTTGGGGGGAGGAATTCATCGGCATAATGACTAAAAAGGGGTAAAGAAACCGATTAGCTACCCTAAATTCTTGGTGTGTGACTGAGTGCGTGGTTTATAGCAGGTATCACCTGGGTCGGTCACATGTTGGGAAGCTAGAGCCTTACTTCCGTTTCTCTGGGGTTGCTCCAATATCACTGCGGTTTCGGCTTAAACCAACACCAGTTCAGTATTTGGCAGTGTACGCTCCGTGCAGTGTTGATCTTTGCTGCGTTACAAGCACTTATACGTACATAAACAAAGAATTAAATGAATAGAGTACACATTCTATAGATTCTGTTATGCAAAGCGTCTAATAATAACACTGTAAATGTTATTATTAATAATAACACTGTAAATGTTATTATTAATAATAACACTGTAAATGTTATTATTGAGAAATCAACCCATAATCTTTTGCAGAAGTAATGTGGTTCCCAAACGTTTAGCTGCTTGCGACCCAAACGAGAAATTTGACTGAGAAATGTGTCTGCGGCAGGGCTCGAGGCTAAGGGACTCCCAACGTCGGGACACTGATCTACAGCACAAACCCATAATACCAGTAAGACGCCTGAGGGCGAGAAGCGACCTTGCCCACGCGTCCGCCTGGGTGACAGCAGACTGCTGGGTCAGCGCTGGCGCTTTGGCATGGGGGGGTAAGATCTTCATTTTCGGGCCTGTTAAGAACTCTAGTTTTTGCCGGCTGCCGGGCGCGGCTGCACTAATAACATTGGGGCAGGCCCTTCTAGAGTTTAAATTAAATGGACAGGTACTGTATCAGTCAAAAGGGAGACATCAAAGAGGAAGGATGGATGGGGAAGGATCAACATATGGAATGTCAGAACATGCCAGCTCCATGGAGATCTAAGGGTTTGAGGTCAGATGTAGAGTTGTTGGCCAATATTGATGACATCAGGGATCTCCATATATGGGCTTAATATTGATGACATCAGGGATCTCCATATATGGGCTTAAAATTGATGACACGTGCTCCATCCCTGATGATGTCACGTGATGTTACGTGCCTCCCCCCCTGACCAACCAACACACACACTGACGGGAAATGCATGATTCCATAGTTAACTGCGACCTTCGGTCACAACAAAGATGTAGTTTTTTCTTCAAATTTATGGAATATCTTTTAGGAAAGGAAAATGTACTCTCGACCAAAATAAAGCCCACAATAACAACCCACTCCCGAGTCTGACCCGGTGTTTGGGGAAACACTGGTTTACAGGACTGTTGACCTTCTGCACAGTCCTGCTTATTTTTAGCATCACCTCAGTCCACCTTGTGTCCAACCACAACATAATTAGACCACAACATCAGTCAGTTTGCTGTTGCGTCACTCTCCATCTCCGTCCAAATCATAATCTAGCTTAGGTAACCGCCTCTGTCATTAAGCTAATTGGTCTTAATGGGGTAAAAAAATTATCATCATACTCACCCCCCCCCCCCCCCCCCCCCCCCACACACACACACACCACCCGGGCCTCCCCTTTGATGTGAGACGTGGCAAAATTGGCGGGTGCTTGTCGAGAGGCAGGTACACCGGGCGCACGCAACCGTGTCATTGATTGGCTGTGATGAGCTGCAGCTGATTAGCGTGTCATCCCATGATGTACGGTCAGAGAGAGAGAGAGAGAGAGAGCCCCCAGGGCATGTGACCACTAAGCCGCAATTACTCAATTACTGCTCCGCAGAACTCGTCGTGACCTCACCAGTGGTGGAAAAATTACTCAAATTTCTTACTTAAGTAAAAGTATCAATAACTCAATGTGGAATTACTCTTTTGCAACTAAACGTCCAGAATTCAACATTTACTTCAGTAAAAGTACAAAAGTATTGGAGTAAAAATGTACCAAGTACCAAGTACCAAAAGTAGAAAGTATACTAAAAAAAACAGATTTGCTTAGACACATATGACGTCAATTCTCCATGCATTGTCGATGGGAATTTAATCTTTGTGTAGGACGAATATTGCCAAAGTAAACGTACTGAAAACGGTAAAGTAGAAAATACCTCAACATTGTGCCATTAGAGTACATGAGTAAATTGACTTTGTTACTTTGCACCACTATCGTTTGCAGCTCCGCAGACTGACCGCTCGCTGACCTCACAGCGCTCTGTGACAGGTCAACCAGGTGGAACTTATTATGGTCAGACGTATGTCGACCAACCTGTCAGGAAAAAAAAAAGAGGATGTATTTAAGAGTCCTTTGTCCTCGGCCTCTTCCATTTGGAGGGTTTAATTAAAGCAGCAATGACTCCCTGCTTGTCCCATGTGGCTCTGCTCACACATGTAATGAATCACAGAGGAGCTGATAGGTGCTACCTTTAAAAGTCGAAAATTTGTCCCTTGCCTCACTACTGTCAACATCAGTCACGAGGAGAGCTGTGAGCAGGCTCAGGTCTGGAAACGCTGTCTCTCTGTGTCAGTTCAATTCAAAAGTAGCTTTATTGGCATGAGAAAACCAAACTATGTATGTACAATTAAAGGTAATGGGAATAAATTAAAGTGCAAACTTACATTGCAACTTAGAGGGAAGACTATTACTATCTTGTAAAAATTGCATTGCATTTTTGCATTGCATTTTCTGTCAGAAATAGTTTTACATCCATGTAATATGTATCTCTCTCTCTCTCACTGTGTCTCTCTCTGCCTCTCTCTCATACACTGTTGTTTTTTTTGTTTTTTTACATGTGTCGATGAGTGTGTGATAAGCGTGAGCATATAGATGTGGGGAGTGTGATCCTCACCTCCGAGTAGGGGGGGGGGGGGGTGTGTGTGTGTGTGTGTGTGTGTGTGTGTGTGCGCGCGGCCGCACAGCGTGTAAATGTGCAGCTAAATAAGTAAATAAGCAGAGGATGCCGGATCACAGCATAGAGCCATGAGCAGATGGAAGGACTATGAGGGGTGGCTGAAAAAAAAGAAAAAACGAGGAGAAGAGGAGAGGTGGGGGGGGGGGGGGGGGGGGGGTAGATGGAGAGAGAGAGAGAGAGAGAGAGAATCCTAGAGGTAGCACAGGGGGGGAGGCTGTGGAGGAGAGAGGGTGCAGGACATGCACAGCACAGACGGGCATGCAAAGACACAGCGAGCATTGCAGCGCTTGGCAACAGCAGCAGCACCTGAGAACACGCGCTAGCAGCAGCAGCCAGGCAACCACCACAGCTCCGTTCACATCAGCAGCAGAAGCAAAGCACCGCTGGCTGCATACAGAGCACTACCACCAACAAACAGACAAGACGACAGCAAAACAAGCCGCACGCCTTGTCTGTTTTCCTCCCCTGTAGAGGAGGATCATCATCAGCATCATGGCAGCAGAGGAGCCGTGGTAACACCACATGGCAGGGACGATGCGGCAGGACGAGTGAAGCTGGGGTGGGGGATACCGGAGCTGAAGCCCGAGCCGTAAAGGGAAGGAAGAATTGACAGTCAGCGAGGAGCCACCTGGCTGACCGCCTCACGGCTGCTCCTGCATGCTGCAGGCGGCGAGTCTGAGCAGCGGCTCCCGGGCGGACGAAGGAGCGAGCGAGCGAGTTGAGATGCTGAGATTATGCACGTGGTGGCAGAGAGAGAGAGAGGGAGAGAGAGAGAGCAGCTCCTGTGGATTCCCCCTTCGTCTTCAGCAGTGGCAGCAGCAGCTTCAACACCACCCATAGATGTGGACCTGTATACACTGTAACGACCAGCTAGCTGTACTGTAGCTGCAGTGGTAGTACCAGGACACAATCCTCCAGACCTGTTTGTTTGGGGCGTCATTTTTAGCGCCGGTGCATTAGGATACCAGCCAGGCTTTTAGCCATATAGGTTCAAATGCACCTGTAGCCGCATCGTGTTGAACTTTGCAGTGCAGTTATTAGCTGTAGTAGCACTAGTACAGTTGAAGTAGCCCAGTCGTAGCACTAGTGGTTGTAATAGTTAGTAGTAGTTGTAGTAGCAATAGTAGTAGGCCTAATAGTAGTAGAATAGCAGTGATTGTAATAGTTGTACTAGCAGTAGTAATAGTGGTAGTAGCAGCAGTAGTTATAAGACTTTTAGTAGACTAGTATTAGTAGAAGTATTACTAGTTGTAGTAGTACTAGTGGCAGTAGTGTGTGGGGTGGGGGCGGGGGGGCGGGTGGGCTATTGGCTCAGGACAGAACACTGTGTGACCAGTGTGGCTGATGAAGGCCACCTGGATCCGACTACTGAAACGAACCAAGGGAGGTCGCGTCAAGAGCTCTGATGTACATGATGTAAGCACACCTTTAAGTATGTTTACATCCATGTCTGTGTGTGTTCTCATAGCTGTGTGTGTGTGTGTGTGTGTGTGTGTGTGTGTGTGTGTGTGTGTGTGTGTGTGTGTGTGTGTGTGTGTGTGTGTGTGTGTGTGTGTGTGTGTGTGTGTGTGTGTGTGTGTGTGTGTGTGTGTGTGTGTGTGTGCGCGCGTGCTGGAAGTACGACAGCTTCTGACACGGCACGCAAACGTTGGTGGCAATTTTATAACATCTCAACCTAAACTGACTTTGTATTAACATCTAAAGACACACACACACCCGTTGTAACTGGCAACGTTAATGTACTGTCAATGATGCAAGCAATGTTTGGAAAGCTGTGTGTGTGTGTGTGTGTCCATCCATTCAGATACCATCAATCAGTGGCTGCAGGGTGGGGGTCAGGGCAGAGCTGTGTGGTTGTTTATTGATAGTGATGATGGGCGGTGCAGTGTAGCGTGTTCTGTCATCATTCATGACTGTCATGTTCTGGGCAGATAACAGTATCACCTTCCTCATGCTCGGACCCACTGGACGGATGTCCTCCAACTCATTTGACCTGACATGATATTAGCCTGGCATGTGGCCACACTGTAATATCACTGCGTAGATATTATAGTCTGGAACTTCAATGTGGAAGATTTATTTCCAAATGGGCGGTTACAAACAAGTTAAAAACAAACAATCTCTCTTTGAATAGTGCGCTCTGATTGGTCAACCACAACTCTGGGGTGAGCAAAATGTAATTCAAACTGAGGAGTGCCAGACACATCTCCCCAGGGATTGTTTTTTGTCCTGTGGCAGATTTGTCTGGTCTCCAGGCTAACATGATGAAATCATGCAAACCGACTGTGGCTGCAGGAATACCCCTTTGTCTCTATAGCACAATGCTATAGAGACAATCATGTACTGTATATTTGGCTGTGGACTCCTATCTGAAAATACGCTTTGCCAGAGACCCCAAACATTCAATGAAAAAAAAAGCCATTGTTGGAGCATTGTGAGCTTGTAGATCGCATCATTAGATAATTTAAATAAAATGGGGATAAACTGATTTTGAAATATATTAACTAATTTAGCTGGGAACCACTTGGAACCAGAGATGCGCCATATAATCGGTAGCGTATCCCATGAATATGAACATTGGTATCAAATCCGTCTAAAAATAATACTGATTGTTTTCATCGATATTGATGATGCAATTACACTGGTATCGGCTGATATGACCCTGTAAATAATCAGAGATCGGATATTGGTCATAACTTTAATATTGTGTATCTCTAGGAACCCATCATTTTAGCTGGGGACCACTTGGAACCTCCTCAGTGACCCCTGGGGGTCCCTGGACTCCACTACTTTAGCTAGAATCCAGTGCAGAGATAGTTCGTTATGACAAGGAAGGCAGGAGGATGCTTCTTATTATCTCTCCCCGGACCCCACCCCCCATTAATTCGCTAATACTTAATTCATATACAGTATACTCTACTACCCACTAATCAGTCTCTGTTTCTCATTCGGAGGTAGAGAGACGTTGTGTGGAGGTAGAGAGAGAGACGTGGTGTGGAGGTAGAGAGACGTGGTGTGGAGGTAGAGAGACGTTGTGTGGAGGTAGAGAGACGTGGTGTGGAGGTAGAGAGAGAGACGTGGTGTGGAGGTAGAGAGAGACGTGGTGTGGAGGTAGAGAGAGAGACGTGGTGTGGAGGTAGAGAGACGTGGTGTGGAGGTAGAGAGACGTGGTGTGGAGGTAGAGAGAGAGACGTGGTGTGGAGGTAGAGAGAGACGTGGTGTGGAGGTAGAGAGACGTGGTGTGGAGGTAGAGAGACGTGGTGTGGAGGTAGAGAGAGAGACGTGGTGTGGAGGTAGAGAGAGACGTGGTGTGGAGGTAGAGAGAGAGACGTGGTGTGGAGGTAGAGAGAGAGACGTGGTGTGGAGGTAGAGAGAGAGACGTGGTGTGGAGGTAGAGAGAGAGACGTGGTGTGGAGGTAGAGAGACGTGGTGTGGAGGTAGAGAGACGTGGTGTGGAGGTAGAGAGACGTGGTGTGGAGGTAGAGAGACGTGGTGTGGAGGTAGAGAGACGTGGTGTGGAGGTAGAGAGAGAGACGTGGTGTGGAGGTAGAGAGACGTGTGTGGAGGTAGAGAGACGTGGTGTGGAGGTAGAGAGACGTGGTGTGGAGGTAGAGAGACGTGGTGTGGAGGTAGAGAGAGAGAGACGTGGTGTGGAGGTAGAGAGACGTGGTGTGGAGGTAGAGAGAGAGACGTGGTGTGGAGGTAGAGAGACGTGGTGTGGAGGTAGAGAGAGAGACGTGGTGTGGAGGTAGAGAGACGTGGTGTGGAGGTAGAGAGACGTTGTGTGGAGGTAGAGAGACGTGGTGTGGAGGTAGAGAGACGTGGTGTGGAGGTAGAGAGACGTGGTGTGGAGGTAGAGAGACGTGGTGTGGAGGTAGAGAGAGACGTGGTGTGGAGGTAGAGAGAGAGACGTGGTGTGGAGGTAGAGAGAGACGTGGTGTGGAGGTAGAGAGACGTGGTGTGGAGGTAGAGAGACGTGGTGTGGAGGTAGAGAGACGTGGTGTGGAGGTAGAGAGAGACGTGGTGTGGAGGTAGAGAGAGAGACGTGGTGTGGAGGTAGAGAGAGACGTGGTGTGGAGGTAGAGAGAGAGACGTGGTGTGGAGGTAGAGAGAGACGTGGTGTGGAGGTAGAGAGAGACGTGGTGTGGAGGTAGAGAGACGTGGTGTGGAGGTAGAGAGACGTGGTGTGGAGGTAGAGAGACGTGGTGTGGAGGTAGAGAGACGTGGTGTGGAGGTAGAGAGACGTGGTGTGGAGGTAGAGAGAGACGTGGTGTGGAGGTAGAGAGAGACGTGGTGTGGAGGTAGAGAGAGACGTGGTGTGGAGGTAGAGAGAGAGACGTGGTGTGGAGGTAGAGAGAGACGTGGTGTGGAGGTAGAGAGAGAGACGTGGTGTGGAGGTAGAGAGAGACGTGGTGTGGAGGTAGAGAGAGACGTGGTGTGGAGGTAGAGAGAGACGTGGTGTGGAGGTAGAGAGACGTGGTGTGGAGGTAGAGAGACGTGGTGTGGAGGTAGAGAGACGTGGTGTGGAGGTAGAGAGACGTGGTGTGGAGGTAGAGAGAGACGTGGTGTGGAGGTAGAGAGAGACGTGGTGTGGAGGTAGAGAGACGTGGTGTGGAGGTAGAGAGAGACGTGGTGTGGAGGTAGAGAGAGACGTGGTGTGGAGGTAGAGAGAGACGTGGTGTGGAGGTAGAGAGAGAGACGTGGTGTGGAGGTAGAGCACCTGAAGCCAACACGGTTCCCCTTTTGGTTTGGTGGTCTGGGGACCCCCAGGCAGGCGGCCACGGGGTCATGAAATGAAGGGGTTCCTGGGGTAATTAATATTATAGCAGATATTCAGATGGGGGTCCGTGGCCAGGTAGAGAAAGGTTTGAGAACCACTCCTTTTAGTTAACCACTTAAACCCTATTTACCTCTATGATGTGACTCCCCAGGGCTCTATTGGGCCCCCTCCTTTTTTCCCCTCTACTTTTTTTATTTTCAAGGACCCCCATCAATGTAGTAATGGAACCAAATGGACCCATAAGCCTATACACGCCTCTGTGAGACTCGATTGATTGATTGATTTTATTTCACAGCAAAAACTGTGGACGACACCATGATTAAGCATTACACTTGTTTACAACAGGGTCCACCATTTTCAATTCATCAGAACATTTAGAGACGTACAAATATACATTTACTGTATATAAAACAGGAAATCATCATAATAAAGAAAGTAAAAAAGGGAAAAAGGGGGTGTGTAGGGGGACTCAGACTATATTTACTATATAAGGGGCAAGTTTTGAATTGCAGCCGTCCGTAGGTGCTCCTTGAGAGCGGTTTTGAAGGAGTCAAGGGATTCACATATCTATTCACATATCACGCACGCACGCATGCATATGCGTGTGTGCGTGAAGCTGGGGAAGAGCATTTCCAGCTCTAGGTCCACCAACACCGGTTCCCCGCAGGGCTGTGTCCTGTCCCCACTCCTGTTCTCCCTGTACACCAACAGCTCTGTTTCCCTCCACCCATCCGTCAAGCTCCTGAAGTTTGCGGATGACACCACCCTGGTGGGCCTCATCTCCAAAGGGGATGAGTCGGCCTACAGGAGGGAGATCGAGCGGCTGCGGAGTTGGTGCAGCAACAACAACTTAGAGCTTAACGCTCTAAAGACAGTGGAGATGGTGGTGGACTTCAGGAGGAACGCAGCACCGCCCCCTCCCATCACGCTGGGAGGCACCCAGGTTAACCCAGTAGAGTCATGTCGGTTCCTGGGCATGATTCTCTCTCGGGACCTGAAGTGGGAACTAAACATCATGGCCCTCCTGAAGAAGGCCCAGAAGAGGCTGTACTTCCTCAGGCAGCTGAGGAAGTTCAGACTTTCAAGGACCATGATGGCTCAGTTTTACACAGCCATCATTGAGTCCATTCTCACTCACTCCATCATCACCTGGTTCCCCGCTGCAGCTGCGAAAGATCTCGCCAAGCTGCAAAGGGTGATACGCTCTGCAGAGAGGGTGATTGGCCGTCCTCTGCCCTCCCTCAAGTCCCTGCACGACTCCAGGGCATTGAAGAGAGGAAGGAAAATCATGGCCGACCCCTCCCACCCTGGCCACGGCCTCCTCACCCTGCTCCCCTCTGGGAGACGGTTGCGGCTGCTGAACACTAAAAAAGTCCGCCACAGACTGAGCTTCTTCCCCTCAGCCGCCAGGCTGCTAAATGACTCTGGTTTCCCTCCCACCCCTGCCCCCTAGGGAGTGTCACCGGACATGTTTTTTGCACTATTCCATAAACTCTGCACTTTATATTTATAATTCCTGCACGGTGTTGTTTTTGTGTTGTTGTCGTTTTTTCGTTATATGTGAAAAAAGGAAAAAGAAATGCACACATGTCAATGTCAAAGCAAATTTTACACAATGGCAAATAAAGGTATCTGAATCTGAATCAGTGAGTGTGTGTGTGTGTGTGTGTGTGTGTGTGTGTTTAAATGTAGTGTTTAAATTCTATTCATTATAACAGTGGATGAATAGAAGTCCTGTGGTGTACAGTATGTGTGTGAGAGAGATAGAGTACAGTCCATGTGTATTATTGTGTGCAGTGCACGTGCAGTGTGTGGTGTGTGTGTAGACAGAGATTAGCTGTCGTGCTGCCTTGTCAGGCAGAGAAGAAGCGTTAATTATTATTATTATTATTATTCAATACCTTTGGCTTAGATCTTGTGGTTTTGTGAATTGTCCCTTTGGGTGTATAGCAACGGCTACAGTGATTTACAGAAGAAGAGAGCTATTTACGGCAATAAGCGAAAGTTATGCTCCATCACACGATGGTGTCGGGCGCCCAAAGATAGCTCACAACAGCTCAATGGCATAATGGCTCACAACTCACTTTGTGAGCTTAGGTGCGCTATTAGGTCTGCTATTTCCTCTTTGAGATGTGAATGGTGCTTTAGTAATATGTGCCCTCGCTTGTTTCTCCGTGTTCAGCGATCAGGTGACCTGGGATGACTGGTGCTTTTCAGAACTGTTAATGCCTTAAACCCTGACGGGGGGCGCTGTTTTGACATTATGGGTTAAACCTTTCAGAAATAGCAGTTCTGCAAGCTCACGATGCATCGCAGTTGTGAATTTTGAAAATAGGTGGCTCAAGGGGTTCACACGCGTAGTCACAATGAGCTTGTCAAGCCTTCCTCATGCAGGGTTTAAAATAAAATTGACTTTTATTGATCCCACGGGGAAAATTCAGGCACCAGATGAAGCACAACAGTTAAGTTACAGATGCAGAGTAAGACGGTATATTATACCCAATACAAAATACACACAGTCCCAGTGTCAAAAAGAGTATCCCCCCAGAGCAACGTCCATTATGTGTGTATATGGTTGGGACCCAGGACCGGAGGAACTGGATCCGACATTGATGAATCAAATTTTATCCCACTGTCAGAGCTGGTATGTGGACTTCACGTATGTTATAGAATTACAATACCAGTGGTTGTCAAACCTTTTAATGCCAAGGACCAGCCTAACGTTGGAGTAACAGGACCTTTAAGGGTCTATTTGGAACTGTGAAGGAATCGGACCGTTAAGAGGAGACCGTTAAGGAGCCGTTCAAATCCTTTAGGATCCGAACCCTATATATAAGCAAACACTATAGCCTACAACCGATATGCACGTTGTGCGACAGACACTGAGGTGTGGTTGTCCTGTGTTCCTCCAGGGTTCGGCCGACTCCTACACCAGCCGTCCATCAGACTCGGATGTATCCCTGGAGGAGGATAAGGAGGCAGCGCGCAGAGAGGCAGAGCGCCAGGCGCAGGCTCAGCTCGACAAGGCCAAGGTACGTAATGCTGTGCTTCTTTACCACCTCGCTTCTCAAGCATTAAATGAAATACACGCATTCTTTCCAATCATAGGCTTATTTGATCTTTACACACAGTCCTTTGGTTTTGTTGCGGTTTGTCATGTTATGTCGAAGGAAAAAACTGCATCGCTCCCGAGTCGTTCTGTGAAGGAGGGAAAAAGCTAACATGTGCATTTAACGGACGGCAGTGGCTCAGGGGTAGAGTGTCCGGAGCAAACCGTGAGGTTCCCAGTTGGATACTGGGGTGTGTGTGTGTGTGTGTGCGTGCTGTGGAATGCTCTCCTGCCCTGTGTCAGACTCCTGTGTGCAGGACAGTCCCCTGTGTGCTCAATGTGTGACGGGGCATCAACGGACCGTGTCCCAACCCGATACCCTGCTGTCCCGAGTTCATGTGTTAAAGAGGCTTTAGTAATGATGCAGTCTCAGCCTCAAGAGAGAAGGCACACCCGCACCACCATTAATCAGAGCAAAGTCTCATCGACTTGAACAAATAAACACAGCCTGTGCAACAGGCGGAGCAATCAGATATCTAGCCAGTCAAATTGACTGGCTCTGTTATGATTCATGCCTCCGATCGGTGAAATTATCCTATTATCGTTGACGTTTCGAGCTGCTCTGTGGTTTCCACCCCACAGGATAATTCAATAGTCAGGCTGCATTATAGCCTGTATACTGTATGTACAGTGGCACTGTGTTGCTATTAGAGCCTGTACTGTATGTACAGTACAGGTTGTACAGTGGCACTGTGTTGATATATCCCAGTCAGTCTGCCTCTTCTTGCTCAGTAATTAAAAAAGATAACTTGGCTGTAGCACTGCAGATAGCCTGGCATGGATCACCCTGGCTGGCATTTTGCATGATAGACGAGCGCTACAAAATAACTTCCCAGTGGTCTATCTATCCGCCAGAGAAACGGAGTGGCCTTGGGGGGTCAGGGGAAGTGTACACTCTCTCTGGCGGCAATGCTTTATGGGTGGCGGTTCACAGCAACCCACCTCCGTATAGCGCTGATGTATACTGGCACAAAGTTAAGCTTGAGCATGTTCTCTGTGCACCGGGTCATATCACTAATGGAGGGCTGTCTGTACTTAGCTGATGTAAGCTCCAGACGAGTCGATGCCTTGTGCAGTCGTTGAACACGTCTTATTGTGCGGATATGTGTTACTGATTTCACGATATGTCTGGTAGGGAAGTTTTGATGCCATTTTATTCTTTGATCTGCTACTTTCAAATGTACATTATGTAGGCTTCATGCCCATTTGGACCTGGGGCGATTCTAAAACTCCTAAAACCTAACCTAAGGTTTCTGAAAACCTTCAAATTATTATTAGAATAAAGAAAACAATGTTGCTACATGTATAGCAACAACTACTGAGACACAGAGGTAGCATCTGGTTTGAAATGTATAACAACGTATAGGCCTAGGTTTATACAACTGATCTAAAGGGGATCTAAATTGAGGGGCGCTAGCCCCTCCTATACTGTATGTCCAGCTTTTAGTGTGTGTGCACAGACTTTGTTCTACACAAACATTACATTCCCATTAACAATGAATGACAATGTTACGTCATAGTGTACTGTGTAAACACAAACATTGATATGTTGTATATTAGGATGCTTTCAACTCTTAACTGTCAGTAAGAAGTCGGCGATGATGCTGTACGAGGATAAGAGCGCCCCTCACTTATTCTCATTATAGACATGGTGGAAATAGAGACACCAGGTTGAAGGTAGCCTCGATACCCAGGCTTTCATTTCGTCTGCGCGAAAGATGAAAGCCTGGAAAAAGCCGTGGGCTGAACCAGTCTAAAAGTGGGAGTCAACCCTTCCGGGTGGGCGTCGCTCTAAATGATGTGACGTAGCGCTGCACTAGGGGGGAGAGGAGGGGCCGGGGGTGACTGACAGATCGATGAGATCCAATCAGGGTGCGCGCATTTCTGAGGCGCGACCCTCCCATCTAGGCCAGAAATGTCTCTGCTTAGGTCAGGCTAGGTTGAAGGTGATAAAATCTGCCTGTGGATTTTATACTGTAGTGTAAAGGGGAGGTGGAGGGAGTTTGAACACTGACAAGCTGCAGAAGAGGTACTGTGTGACTGTATGCTGCTGAGCATGTGGTAAAGTGTAGGATTGAGGGAGTATATGTGCTACGTAGCTTGTTAGCAAATGAGGTTGGAGGGTGATTGGGGAACAACAGTCTGGCCGTGTGTGACTGGCCGTGACTGCCTGCACTATTGCGCCGCTCGATTCCTTGAAAAGTAACTTGTGGACATACTCGACAGTGACGATATACTGTGCTGTGCTGTGCTGGACCAGAAGCAGCAATCAAGCCAGAGGTCGTTCTACTCAGCCAGAGTCTTGGTAGATAAACAGGAAAGGACTCTGGTCTGGTACGAGACCTTCATATTCTTCTGTAGCATGTCTGTAGTTTAACTCCAGGCTGTATGGCTGTGTGTGGGACTGTATAAGCTCTTCAAATCTATATGAAGTTGCACAAGTTGTGCAACAGTTCGGGTGGGCAAGTCATAGACCGTGACGTATGCGTAGTATGCTGAAGTGCCGTTTACGCTTCAGTGTAACAGTGTTGCTTTGTGGCCGTGATATGTCACAGGCGTTAGACGTGAGCATGCCGCAGGCACGCAAGCTTCCAGTATCTTACAAGAGATTCCTTGTTCAATGGTCAACAATTTAAACATTTAATACATTTTTACATGTCACAGTC
>NC_139712.1:28110437-28117937 GCF_964188405.1 Protomyctophum parallelum | reverse complement strand
GGGTTTATTAGGACTATAGTAAATAATAAAAAAATAAATCGCCATAATATTTTGTAAAGAAATACATATTTAGCCCCATGCTCGAATGCCCCCGCCCCCCCTGTCAAAAAACGCTAAAATCCCTAAAACCAAAGAAAGCAGCAAATGAAGAAAAATTAACACTCATCTTTTACTTTCTCTAATAACAACCTAAAACCCACCTCACCCCTGCCCACTTTGACAGGCTGGGATGGCTTAGGGTCGACGACAGAGTACAGAATCTTGCAATGGGTCTGGTCCACAAGATTCGATACACCACCAAGATACCCATGTACCTGTCTAAATACTTCCTTAATGTAAACGAAGTCCACACCCACAACACCGGAGGGAGTGCAACAAACCATGTACAACCCAGATTCGGCACAAACAAGGGACTAAATCATTTTCGCTCCTATGCCACCAAAATGTGGAACGCCCTACCAACAGTCATTAAGACATGTGAATCCCTTGACTCCTTCAAAACCGCTCTCAAAGGGCACCTACGGATGGCTGCAATTCGAAACTGGCCTCTGTAAAATCTGAATCCCCCCCACTGCCCCCCCCCCCTTTCCCCTCACTGTATATGTATCTTTTCCCTTTTTGCTTCCTATATGATGAATTCCTGTTCTGTTCTTTAACTACATAGAAGTGTCTATTTGTATGTCTCTAAATGTTTTGATGAATTGAACAATGTGGACCCTGTTGTAAACAAGTGTAATGCTTAATTGGGTCGTCCACTCACAGTTAACAGTCTTTGTATTGAGTTTGTGCTTGAAATGTACTGTAATTCTACAAACTGTTAATAAATATTTCAATCAATCAATCAAAACAGGGTCTGCAGTCTGGTGGTGAGCTGGTTAGTGCACAGTGAACAGGGTAGATAAACAGGGTCTGCAGTCTGGTAGTGAGCTGGTTAGTGCACAGTGAACAGGGTAGATAAACAGGGTCTGCAGTCTGGTAGTGAGCTGGTTAGTGCACAGTGAACAGGGTAGATAAACAGGGTCTGCAGTCTGGTAGTGAGCTGGTTAGTGCACAGTGAACAGGGTAGATAAACAGGGTCTGCAGTCTGGTAGTGAGCTGGTTAGTGCACAGTGAACAGGGTAGATAAACAGGGTCTGCAGTCTGGTAGTGAGCTGGTTAGTGCACAGTGAACAGGGTAGATATTAGATAAACAGGGTCTGCAGTCTGGTGGTGAGCTGGTTAGTGCACAGTGAACAGGGTAGATAAACAGGGTCTGCAGTCTGGTAGTGAGCTGGTTAGTGCACAGTGAACAGGGTAGATAAACAGGGTCTGCAGTCTGGTAGTGAGCTGGTTAGTGCACAGTGAACAGAGCTGCCAGGACCACAGTTTGAATCTGACCAGTGGTACAAAGTAACCAAGCACTGTACTTAAAGTACAGTGTTGAGGTACTTTTACTTTACTGGAGTATTTCCAATTTTCAATACTTTTACTTCTATCGCACTACATCTCAGAGGCAATTTTTTTTACGTTTACTCCACTACATTTGAAAACTTTAGTTACTTTGCAGATATCAATTATATTATAAAAATATTATAAAATACATATACATGTATGTACACATATACATACAGTACAAACCACTATTCTATACCAGTAGGCTATTTGAAAGCTTTTAGATATGCTTGTAGATCTGCATTTTTGTAGTTTTTCTTTTGGTACTTAAGGTATACTTTGATGCCAATACTTTTGTATTTTTACTCAAGTAACATTTTGAACACAGTCTTTTTACTTGTAGTAGTATTTCTCCACTGTGGTATTGCTACCTTGGATAGGAGACTTTCCAGACTGAGTAGAAGTGACAAAACAGATCACGGAATGCAGCGAATCAGGCTGGAAACCAGGCTAGCCTCATTCCTCTTGTCTCCTCTCTTAAGAGAAAAGCCGCTGTACGTATTTCCCCAGGAAACGATCTTTTTTCGACCAATCACAACACTCCAAAATCTTGTACTTCCCCTTAGACATCTACCCATGCAGCTATGCCCCCCACCCCCGTCTCTCTAACCAACTCATCATTGGCTTGGAACCAAAATGCATTTCAGGAAACATGGTAAAACTGGACTTTGTCCTAGCTTCCTCCCAAAACCCCCTGCCCTCTTCAGGCTGCAGTTAAATATTTAGTTACAGAATATGCCAGTTCTGTAAAGGCAGCTCAAGACAGCACAGGCTGTCGGCCAAGCGTCGGGAGCTTGTCGGCAGGAGACTCCTGACGACAAGCTCCCGTCGCTTGACGTCCAACGTCCATATCGCCTTCCCGACGCGTCGGAACCTGTTGATGAAGAACCGAGCATGTTCGGTCGGTTAGCCACCCTAGGGAGCCGACGCCATCCATGTTGTAGTGATGAGGGGGTAATATACTCCACTGTAGAGTGGATCTCTAGTCTGCTCGTCATCATGTTTCAGTGCTGACTACTAGGAAAACAAGCCCAAAAGAAGCAACCAGTTTCACCACTTGAGCCCATATTATCAGCTATTTTCAAAAAGAATCGTGAAAGCAAGCCCAAATAAGCAACTACACAGAAATAAGCCCAAACTAAAGCAACGTGCAACTATGAATATTAAGCTATGTTACGGGAAAACTAGCCCAAAGTCGCTTATAATAAGCAGAACTGGCAACGCTGCAAACCAGCACAGCAGGCTAATTTGCATGGGGAAAAAATATGTTTCGTCGGCCGACTGGTTTGTGCTGATTAAAAATGCTAGTCTGTTGCAATCTGACAGTTTTAAGTAGTCTTGGACTAGTCTGGACAAGACTGTTTGGTGTGTTTGGTTAATACTAGCTGTATATTTGGCTTGATGCTTCAGTCAGCCCAGTTTCAGGCTTTCTGCACTTTTTTTAAGGGATAATCTGTTGGGGATGTGCCAAACACGCACTGAGATTATTTCCAAAAGCACAATGAGGATCTATTTCAGATTGTGGTCTATAAGTGCCAGAGTATGCACACTGCCAGAGAGTAGGCCACAGAAGTTCCTCCACTCATTTTCACATTTTTCTTTAATACTTACTAAATATTTAATTCTATAATGGATGCCAATGGGGCAGGCTAAAAACGTGCCCACATTTAGAGTCATATCATAAAATAGTGGTTCTCAACCTGTGGGTCGAGACCCCCAGTGGTCCCCAGATGATAGTGAAGTGACAATTTAGGGACTTTAAAGACCTTTTTAATACCGTGGAAAAAAAATACCAAAGTAAATTATACTATGAAACTGTCAAACATTTTGTAAGCCTATTTGCACAATATTTGTGGAACCGAATCAAACGATATGTAATGCCTCAACTCCTACAATTCCAAGTGCTTGTTCGACTTTGATTTTGGGGGTCCCCAGTTCAAATACTATGTTGTAGGTGGGTCCCCAGTTCAAATATTATGATTATGTTGTTGTGTCGCGGCCTGAAATGTGTCATAATAACATAAGATATGTCATGACTCATGACATAGACGACTGGACGGACATCACAAGCAGGACACTTGAAGTGATCCACATGTTTTTTTTTTTTGTTATGTCAAGACCCAGTCGGTCTTTGCCAAATCCCATTTTTCACAGCAAAAGTATTGTGTCTTTACAGCGAGGCAGAGAGAAATTTGCTGTGGTGCCGTAGTCCAAATATGTATGTTGCCGTTGTGCCTACGACGCGTTTAAGGAGCCGGATCAATCAGCAGCATAAAGCCGTTGGAACGGTGGAGGGACAGAGAAAACATTTCATTAGGTTTATGTATTATCTAAATGGACTGACTGCTGTTCCCAGCGAAGGAAGGTCACAGATGACTTGATAGGAAAGACCAGTATTGATTTGGCCCATTGTAAAGATCCCAGACCAGATTTACGAACCATTACAGTGAGTGCCGTTGCCTGTCGTTAACTTGCGAGTATACGCAAGGCAAGTAAAACTATAGTAAAAAAATAAACAACAACAAAGAAACCTGTCTGGTTTTACTGGTGTGGTTCTACATGACTGGACCGTTTAGCACCAAGCGCCGTCATCGATCGTGTCACATTCTCTTGTGACATTCAATGTATTAAGCCCATAACGGAGTCATCTTTCATAGAGAGATATCCTGGGTGAGGATATCTCCCCTTCATAGAGAGATATCCTGGGTGAGGATATCTCCCCTTCATAGAGAGATATCCTGGGTGAGGATATCTCCCCTTCATAGAGAGATATCCTGGGTGAGGATATCTCCCCTTCATAGAGAGATATCCTGGGTGAGGATATCTCCCCTTCATAGAGAGATATCCTGGGTGAGGATATCTCCCCTTCATAGAGAGATATCCTGGGTGAGGATATCTCCCCCTTCCTTTTTTTTTATCACCCTGCACATACAGTGTTTTATTTTTTCCTGTGATGATATTGGAATTTAGTATTATTTTTTCCTGTGATGAATTGATTGCATAACATAAGACCTAAATGGAAACAAGACCACAAGGACTGGTGCTATCCCTTTTGGACCAAGTGTTTGACTGTACACTGTTGCTGTTTTTGACATTTTTGTCTAATAAAATATTCAATCAATCAATAAATCAGTCAATCAAAACGGATGAGTCACAGCATTCATGCATCCCACTCTGGGTTAGGTTTACACCTCGCACAAAGGCCAAAAAATATATTATTGGTGTCAGGCAGAGACCTCTTATCTCCATATTTACATTTTTTGGGTGTTTTTTCATAAATGTACACCTCATTTACTACAGCATGCACACGAAAGCATCAAAAGTAGCAGATCTGTCAAGCTTTGCACCGCCTTTTAAGCTTTTACTGTAGATCTGCTTGAATCCTGAAAATGAACAGTTTTGGACATATGAGGTTTTTACCCGACGGTATAAAAAGTAATAAACCATGTTACTAGAATCGGATGCAAAAATGAAATGTTTTTCCACCTCTTCTTCCTCCAGACTAAACCGGTTGCGTTTGCCGTCCGCACAAATGTCAACTACAGCGCCAGTGATGGCGACGACGTCCCTGTTCCGGGTATGGCCATCTCCTTTGAGGCTAAAGACTTCCTCCACGTCAAAGAGGTAAGAAGAACAGGCCATGCGGTCACTTTGGAGTGTTGATATTAACCCATTTTGGGAGGGAACCCCTTTTGGTGTATTATTCTATGCTTTAGCTATTGAAAAATAGCAGATCTACAAGCTCATAGCTTGTAGGTCTGCTATTTTTGAAAAATCAAAGAACGACTGACATAGAAACATAGCTTTTTCAGAAAACTGTCAGGATGTAGAAGACATTTTCAGAATCTGATCTCAGGTCAAAATGGGTGATGATGCTGACGACAAAAGGGTGATGATTACGTTTCATGCTCAAGAGAGAATACAGAGGGTGATAGAATAGAATAGAATCGGCAAATATTCAAAATATTCAAGATTTTGTGAATGTAACCTCATCTGTGATAGAAATTCAACAATGACTGGTGGATAGGACGTCTGGTGAAGGAAGGCTGTGAGATCGGTTTCATCCCCAGTCCTGTGAAGATCGAACACACGCGCATCCTGCAGGAGCAGAGAGCCAAGCATGGCAAGTTCCTCGTCAGGTACGGACGGACACAGCCGGTCGCCATGGCAACCTCCTGACCCACACAGTCCAGCGATTCCCAACGTGTGGGCCAGGGCCCACTATATATATACACACACACACACACAATGTGTGTGTAATTGTGTATATATATATATATATATATATGTGAGACAAAAAGGGACTCCTGCACATCCAAAAAGACCTGTAGGAGGTGCAAGTCTAGTTAGCAGGCATAGACATCAAAAAAGAGATAAACCTTCCAAGGAAGGGACTGCACACTCCAGGGAACAGAGACGGACAACTTACTGCATCAAACTTATTTATTAGCACATTGCTAATAAATCACTGCTGACATTCACTTCCATTGTGAAAAGAGCTTTTACTCAGGCTTTATTGGGGATCTGTGATCGAATGCAAAATTATCGTGACAAAACACTGTCTCTCTTTTGCAGCAAGTTGGGAGCACACTCATCCTCTAGTTTAGGTGAAGTCATTCCCAACTCGCGGAAATCTACCCCTCCTTCTTCTGGTGAGTTATTGATGTCTTTCCTGACACTTCCCTTTTACCTCAAATGTTAAACTAACTTCCTGAATTCCTCCACATAAATAAATAGATAATTTTTACTTACTTTAGTTTTACTGCTTAAATTACGTTTTTTTTAGCGCAGCTGCTATATTATATCTTGTGCCTCTGCATTTTGTGTTTTTTTTGTCACCATTAATATGTTTTTAAATGTGTTATCTCTTTGCAGTAAGCTACATTCTGTATCGGTCCTCCATGCACTTAATCTGTTTTCTCTAGACCCCCCCCCACGTTGTATTGGCCTGTGTATGATGGTGGTCTTGTTTGTCTGTGTGCGTAGCCATTGACATAGACGCCACAGGCTTAGACCCCGAGGACAATGAACTTCCAGTCCACCTGTGCTCCCCTAGAGCCAGTCCAAATGCTGTCTCGTCGCCCCTAGCAAAAGAGAAACGAATGCCCTTCTTTAAGAAGGTAAAACCGGAGGCACTGTGCCAGCCAGCCCTTACCCTTCTCTCTCTTCCTCTGTTCCGTCCGTCCGCCCGCACGGCTCTGACGGCAAAAATGCCTGTGGCTGCTCACTTATAGCGTCCATTCTTAATCTTGTCTACTTGTCCACGTGTTCTTCCGCTTGGCGTGCACGGAGCCGTCTGCGTGCATGCATGTTCTTAACCTCTCTCTCTCTCCTCTTCCATCTCACCGTAGCTAAGCAGAAGCTGCCCCTTAAGTCGGTAAGTTGGGGTGCAGAGCAGGGGCCTTGGGGGGCTGGGGGGGGGGGGGGGCTTTGGGATTTACCTCTGCAGTGTTACTCTTCTTTACTGACCATCCCCCCCACAATCCCTTCCTCTACTCACCAGTGCTGTGATCCCTATATATTTGTTGTCCTTTTGTTTGTTTGCTTGTGTAATATCTACAGTCCGTGTTTAGTGGGACCTCGGTGTGCACAGATTTTTAACCACATGAACCCTAGCTAGCATCTATTCTGGGGCTAACAAATTGCAGTATTCATTTGTTAAATAGGCCTACACGGTTTAAGTAGTTAATAGGTTAGATAGAGGAGTAGGCTACTGTAATTTCCAAACCAGAATTACACTGGAAGGTGAGAACGATTTTTTATGTATTTTATGGTATTGTTTTGCAGTGCATACATAAAGCTGAAGCATGGTCTTTCTGGTCTTAAAACATTGACATTTTCTGATCTGAAAGTATAGCTGGCAGCAAATGAGACCTTTTTTCCCATAAATGTTGTTCTTATAAACTAAGGGACTGAAGGGTACAGTGACTGACGTATTTCACAGGAACAACGTTGTCCAATAATAGCGTTGTGTTAGTCAACAATAAAGCAAGCATCTTTCACCGCTTCTCTGTGCTCTTGATGTAAAATGAAACGTCCCAAGGGGATCCCAGTGACGGCAGACGGCAG